>NC_051142.1:19457289-19757289 GCF_014839805.1 Manduca sexta | reverse complement strand
ATTTTATAAAATATTTTAAAAGGAACCGACAAACTGAAATTATTAACTTTAATTGTCGTTTCTTTGATTTCAGGTAAGAATATGCCATTTTGGTTATATACTGTTATTATTGTGATGTATGTACTTAATTACTTAATAAAATATCTTTGATTTCAGAGCAACGCAAGTTTATTTAATTTATAGTTTGAAGTTCCAAATAAACATACGTAGTACTTTGTCTTATATATACTTGCCCACTGCTAAGCACGGGCCTCCTCTACTACTGAGAGGGATTAGGCCTTAGTCTACCACGCTGGCCTAGTGCGGATTGGTAGACTTCACACACCTTCGAAATTCCTATAGAGAACTTCTCAGATGTGCAGGTATCCTCACGATGTTTTCCTTCACCGTTAAAGCAAACGATAAATTCACAAAGAATACACACATGATTTTTTAGAAAAGTCAGAGGTGTGTGCCCTTGGTGATTTGAACCTGCGGACATTCGTCTCGGCAGTCCGTTCCACACCCAACTAGGCTATCGCTGCTTTCTTTCTTTACCATATAAAGTCTTTATATATTTTTTTGTGTAGGGATGTGACGAATCGTTTATAAACCGCGTTTGCGGATACGGGTTCCAGCTTTGTTACTTATTCGGCATCTGAACGCGTGACTTTGAAATAAATGGACGCTACAGTATATGAATCGATTTGTACTACGCGTGCTTTTGGTGACTTCCACCTTCTTATGGAGAATGTAATATACGTTAATACTAATTACTAATGTAATAGCCACGATAGCCTAGTTGTGTGTGGAACGATCTGCCGAGACGAAAGTCCGCAGGTTCAAATCCCAAGGGCACATACGTCTGACTTTTCAAAAAAAATCATGTGTGTATTCTTTGTGAATTTATCGTTCGCTTAAACGGTGAAGAAAAACATCGTGAGGAAATCTGCACATCTGAAAAGTTCCTCTAAAGGAATTTCGAAGGTGTGTGAACTCTACCAATCCGCACTAGGCCAGCGTGGTGGACTAAGGCCTAATCCCTCTCAGTAGTAGAGGAGGCCCGTGCTCAGCAGTGGGCAAGTATATAATACAGGGCTGATATTATTATAATTATTATTAATGTAAAAGATCCATTATAGATCCGCCAAAAAGTAACGGATACGGATACAATTTTTTTTCGGAACTTTGCGGTTACGGATACAAATATTCTGCACATCCCTAGGTATGTATTATTTATTTCATTTATTTTATAACAATTCCACGGACATAGTGTACACCAAAACTGCCATTTCTTTTCCTTTTTCAATATCCATGCCATATTGTTGTCTGTGAGATATTGCCTCAAGTGATAAGACCGCCAATTGTACTCTATGTACAAGTGGATATACTATGTCTTTCCTCGTGTACATGTGTACAATAAAGAATTATAAATAAATAATACCACATTTGTTACCAAACAAGGATAATTGTCAGTATCGCGCAGTTTTCGTGTGTGTATGTCGTGATGTCTCCCGTGGCGCTCCTGCTCTGGACATTGCTGTCTGTGACTGCGGGTAAGTGGGTTGATATTACCATTTTGAGAAATGAACTATGCTGTTCATTTCGTAAACTCTCGCGGCGACTTATTGCTGAAGAAGCAGCGTAGGAAGGTCGTTATTTTGGTCGATAAACTCAGTACTTTTTCTAGATGCAATAGTTTTTTAGGAGCCATCGTTATAAGCGAAGTCAGGGTAACATTTTAGTACTTACTATCAAACCAGATAAATTTTCGTGAACACCTATTATTTGGTCACGGCCGTAAGTCTCTTATGGACCCCTGGGTGTGTCACCTGGCCTCTTTGGGAATCAATGGTTTAGGTTACTGAGTAGTTCATAATTTTAAATAGCTTTGTTTCAGAATATGCTTACCGAGTAGTTCATAATTTTAAATAGCTTTGTTTCAGAATACGAACAGAACTACACGATAACTATCGTGAGAAATGATTACGACGGTCCAACCAAGCTCATGTGCGTCAATAAGGATCAGGTTTATTTATATGAAGCAATACCACTTATGTTGTACATACATAAACCAACATCAATAAAGTTAATTGGAAATAAATTCGAGTAAGTACATATACGTTAAATTACCGAATGTCGATGTTACATTCGATAGTTTGTCATTTTTCTAATGTGCATAATAATAATTTAACGGATTTTTGCACTGCGGTATTGTAATTCTAAAGGTGCGATTTGTTCCTACGTCTCATGTCTAATGTCTTGGCAGGATTTGTAAAAAATCATTATTGCTCTGTTATTATAATTTAAACAAGAATTCGGACTTCCCGTTAAGTCTTCCCTCTTCTAACTAGCTCTTCGTTTTTTTGTAATTAAAGACTATTGTTAGTATAATTTGTGTTAGTATCTTTGCTCGCAATCTTGAGTTTATTATAAAAGGATAAAACGCAGGAAACCTGCGAATGGACTACTACAGGGCCCTGGAGGAAAGTTGGAAGGGGATAGCTGAGAAGGAAGTGTGGCGGAAGGAGAAGGAACTAACTTAGGATGGGCGGAAGAGAGGGCCAGAACATGTTCGCGAGCCCTCTTAGGCCACAATGTATAACCATGAGAACATTATATACTATACACACTTATCTGTGTGCCCTTTGAAATAGTCCCCCCGTGCATGGGTATGCATTCGGTGTGCAGATCGAGCGCACAAAAATTCGGCGCGGAGTTTACATAGTTTCCAGTCTGCACACGCATAAAAATATCACGGTTATGTAAGCAAAGCTCAACTGAGCTAAGTCATTGGTGGTAACTGATTATATGGCTTATCTCCCTTTATATATTTACAGGTGCTATCGGCATGATAATAACGAAGAAAAGATACTCTTTGTAGAGTCATCGATACACGAACACTATCTTTATGCTTTAGTAAGTAATTTATTATGTTTGATTTCTGGCGGTACAATTAGTGCATATACCGCCATTTCGTCAGCATCGCTAAAACTGCATGAAGATCGATGCAGTGACACAACTGGAGTGATATCACACAGCAATCACGATAGATGGCGACATCGATCCTGAATTACGCCTTCACAATTTGCGCGACGCGCAGCATATATACCACTTCCGAATAGGGACCGTCGGAGGCGCCGCGGCCGGTCAGGCGCAACATCTGCCTGACTGGGAATCTTCCCCTTCCATAGAGGAACGTAACCATCTGTTCCTCTACAGCGGCGTCAACCTTTACGCCGCTAAAGATCTAATGATGTCTTATGTTTACGCGAATATTAGACATTGAAATATAAAGTCATTTTGACATTGCGTTACTGAATGAAAACACATACTGATCTACTTAAAAATAACACTTTATTAAAAAATAATTTCAATTTTACGCGCTCTACTTTAATACTGCTCTAAGAGAATTTGTCGCAGCGGTAGTACCACACTTTCAGTCAGAAATACACTCACACACACGCCATATTTGCATTAAACAACAAAATGATAAAAAAATCAGAAAACTAAAACCAGGTTTTTTGGTGTAAATATTAGTTATTAATGGATGATTTTGGCACAATGTTAGTAAAGGTGAAAACGAATATGTGGTTTCATTTAGTAAAGCAATGTCAAAATGTAGAAATTTCCGTTAAAAAGTAGATATAGCAATGATGGCAGAGTTTATATTTACAGATTCCTAATTTTAATTCAATTATAAACTACAAGTATACTTGTTATTTTCTATTGAATATAATAAATAATCGAATAGGACCTCAGTACAAACACGATGGTCCCACAGGCATAAAGATCGACTGTGAATTTCGTCTTGCTATAATATATTGGGGTGAGTACATTTATTTCATATAATCGATTGACACTGCGTACATGCAGACTTTAAGTACCGCGGAGAGGCGTCACCTGTTTATAGAGTACATAACACACGAGGATTGCCGGGCACGCAGCCCCTCTGATCTTCATATTTCAGTTTTTGGTACAGTGGACTGACGTTGTGCGTCATTGCATTGGCATGATGGTCATGCTTGTCATGCTGACGTCTCGGGTGCGACCCCGGGTCGGGTGATATCTGGATTTTCCACTTAGAATCAGCTCAAAGTTTGAAATTCTGGTCCGCTATGCCGATAGGAGCAAAACGTATATAAGACCCAAAATAATTTCGAAGTTCCTTATTTAACTAATTTAAAGCCTAGTGTCGATTAGGCGCGGCGCATCGGATGCAATCGTATTAAATCGCCTGCGTTTACTATGAAACTGCATCCAAAATATTCCGAATTCCATACAAGATGTGTAGATGCGATTCGATTTCGCGCATTTTAATTCTACTCAAACGTACATCGGGCGTAAAAATTTAAAATATAATATGCTATGTTACTTCCAGAGAGTTTGAAAGTGGAGATTAATGGAAATGTGATGGATAACGAACCTGTATTCTCATCTAAAGAAGTAAATGCTATAGTTACATACAAATTCGTATTAGACGAACTAGTTAATATCAAATGCAAGAAGCCAAACCACCAAAATGGCACAATAAGGTTCGTCTACAACGTCGACAGCTGTGAGTATTACTTAACTTATCTTTAGAAATTGTAAATCAAGTGCCCCGCCGCGTCTGTCTGAGCATGATAAATTCAAAGACTATCAAACGGATTTTGATGAAATTTGGTATACAGATTGATTCGGACCCTTGGAAAGACGTGGGCTACTTTTATCCCGGATAATTCTTTCACGCAGACGAAGCTGCGAGGCATCGGTTATATTTTGATAGCTAGTTATATAAAATAAATCAGCTCAAGAATAACTTAAGCCAGGTCGTAGTTAACTAATGATAATTTTGTACGATTTAAAGGTTGTTCCCCCATATGCCAACTTATTTGACGTGATAATTATGGTTTAAGGACAAGATGTCTTTTATAACGATGTAGCGACTTCTACAACTATTATCTATATAACTATTATCTGCAACTAGTGACCAAAGTAAAAGTACAGTGAACAACGATTAATCCACTATTATAGCTTTAAGAGATACGCTAGAAACGTCTTTACCCACCCTAAAGACCCTCCCTAGAATTCTGCGCATATTTTTTTAGTTCCACGATCTGCTCCTCTAGAGAAAATCCTTACCTACACCAATGGATCCCAGGCGTAGATTTGCACCTTATATAACTAGAGCCTCGCCCTATTTATAATGATAGAATGAACCACGCTGTAACAACATGCATGGCTTCTTTGTAAGAAAGTAATAAAACAGTATTGTGCTCGTCGCTTCAAAAGTTAGATATCTTCACGTAGAACGACTTTTCAGATTACGCCAGTGTCGCAAGCACTGAGGACGTCGATTTCCAAGTTGTACTGAAGGCACATCACCACGGAACACATATAGATTGCATATTTCAGGAAAACACTACTAAAACGCTTCTAAGAGTCTACATGTTACTGGATAAAAAAAACGGTAAATACTATAAGTTGCGCAATGTGCAAGTTTTTAATCAACTCTATGAATGATGGGCTGATAACAGCATTTTTTGTGCTGTTTGCTTAAAGCTTCGTAAGTGTCTAGACCGCATTTTACCCGACAATAAAAATACTTGATGGTGTACGTTTCCAACTAACCGACGGATATTGATTGGTATCTTATTGGTGGGCTCGACGCTGCTACATTTGAAAGAGATGAGGCTCGTCAATATCTTCTGAAACTATACGGTGTTTATATGTAATGCTCTGAGGGTGGTTGACAGGTCAGGGACTGTTCCGCCGAGTTATCTCAGTCAACAAGATACCCTGGGGCCGTTCCGTATGCGCCGAAGAAGGCCACCGCAGGTTATGGTTGGTATGCTGGTGTAGGATATATATAGGGATAGGGACTCGGTCCAATGCTCGCTCGGATGATGCAATACTCCCGAATATCGATATTGAGCCGTAAGACCGGTGAAACCAACAGTTCCACTCACCCCCCCAGCTGGCAGTAGCGATAACGCATTTATTCCCTGCAAAAAAAAACGTGGTTGACAGGTGCTGATGGCTCGTCCTCTCACTAGCTTAAGTCCCAACTCCCAAGCTGTCGCTCGACCTTTCGACTTTGCTAAACATATTATAATGGACAGCGTTCAATTAAGTCGGGTTGTAACGCAAAATTCCGCCTATATATTTTGTATAGAAATGATTAAGTACATGCATTACAGCGGGCCGGATCAGCGGAACGAGATACTGTGGCACCGTTACGGCTCGCCTCGCACCATCCTTTTATAGTGGACGCTAAGCATAAGAACCCATTAATTACGCGAACAATGAAACTAATCAATGCCTCTGGAATTTTCAGTGGAAGACATCATTAGAGTCAACGGTTTAGCTATAAGGCAGAGTGGCAATATTGTAAGATATTATTACACCGGTTCCGTGCCTACAGTATTTTGCCCTGGTGAGCCCTGTCTCTTTTAATTTAATAGCTATAGTTAACATTCCTACAAAATATTGTACGAATGCAAACAGCTGCTGCTACAGTTGCCCTGAATGGAAAACTCTGCCAGTTCGATTAAAGCTATAGTTGCCCATTTTTTTGGATTTTAAAATGAACTTTAAATACTTACAGGTCCAGTTGATGTGGAATGGTGCTTTAAATCCCATGACGACCATAATGCTGAAGCAAATTGTACTATAGGCGGCAGAATAACGAAGGTACAGATGTACGAAGACTTTCCTAGAAACGGTAATATTTTTTCCATACAAAATACTACCTGAAGGTAAGCTGCGTAGGGTTCAGAATGTCGACTGACGAGAGACCCCTCCCCAGTAAACACAATTATGTCGGCCTTTAAAACCAGACACAGGTTGATTACGGGGGCCACGATGGCAAGTTTTACACATTGTATACCTTCAGTGGCGGATTTGCAGTCCTAACCGCTATAGGCCCGAGGTCATGTGCCGCCCCATTCTCAGAACCCAAAATAGTGATTTAGGAAGATTATAATCTCAAGGTACGCGAGCTTTTAATACATGATACTTTGCATTTGAGTTATTTCTTGTAATCATCAGTGTTATTTTTTGGCCCGATTTACCGCCCGTGTCGTCTAGCCGTCCTAGGTCCAGGCCTACTGGGCTTTAGGGCAAATCCGCCATTGTATACCTTGGTGTATCAACCAACTCAATGCGGGAACGCGCGGAATTTGCTTTCAATAGTATATTCAATTAAATTTATTCACAGGTATATACATTAAGGGCTTGACTGATAACAAAATAATATTTCAAACATATGAAGAGGCGAATAGTATCAGGAAGATACTCTACACGTACTCAGACGACGATATTATACAATTGAGTGCTTGGTACGAAGAACAATACGTCTATTGTAGCATAAACGGTACGTATAGGTATAGTGTTATAGTAGTCTAGAGTAAACGTATAATCTCGTGTAGTTAAGTACCTAGTCTTGCCATAAATATTGTAATAAAGAAAAAAGAAAATTGTTAACTGCAAATAACATTTATTACTTTTACAGTGTGTCAGTTTAATACATAAATATAAAACAATTAAAAATATAAAAAGCTTATTCGAAGTGGTCTCCATTGGCTGCAATACAGTCCTTTAAACGATGAGGCCAGTTATCAATAGAAGCACGCACTCTTTCCATGGGAAAATTCTTCACCGCCAATCGTATAGATTGTTTTAGGGACTCCAAATTATCATGGCGTTTAGAGCAAGCTGTACTCTCTAAAACTGACCACAAATCATAATCCAGCGGATTAAGATCGGGACTAGACGACGGCCAGTCTTCAGCTCTGATGAAGTCCGAAACGTTCGATTCCAACCAAGACTGCGTGGACCGAGCTTTATGACCCGGCGCCGAGTCTTGCTGGAAGGACCATACTTGGTTATTGAACATGGTGATGTTAAGGGGCTTAACTACCTTCTCAAGAATGGTATCTTGATACACTTGTGCCGATGTTTTGATACCTTTTTCACAAAAATATGGCTCAGTCACTCCTTCATAGCTAACACCCCACCAAACCATCACTGAAGTCGGATAATGTCCACGTTGCACTCTGTCGACTAATTGGGAAGCTTCCTTAGAGCTTTGAGCATAAATACGGTCATTTTGTTTGTTAAAATGTTGCTCAATTGTAAAAATTTTCTCATCCGTAAACAAAATTTTTCTGTGACCTCCCTTTGCGTACCGCTTCAGTAGTTGTTTCGATTTTACCACCCTATTCTTCTTTAAATTATCAGTTAAGAAATGGCCAGTGCGTCTCTTATAGGCTGCAAGTCCTAAGTCATCTTTTAAAATACGCGACATGGTTCTAGGTGCTATCTTCATTTCCCGAGATAAAATCTTTTGCTTTCGGACAGGATTTCTTCGAATTCTTTCCCTTACTGCTTTGACCACCTTTTTCGTACGAACACTACGTGGACGGCCAGATCTTTTTCTGTCACAAACAGAGGAGGTCTCATTGTACCTATTAATAGCCCGGTACACAAACATTTTACTAATACCAAGTGTATGGAGAGTTTTAAAAATTGCATTTGGCTCCATACCTACTTTGTGTAATGCTATCACAGCGATTCGGTTCTCTTTATCACCCCACACCATTTTAATATCGCAAAATATTTTACAATGTATTGGCGCCAAAATGAGAAAACACAATGAACAATCGTATAAAAATGACAGATTCGAAATTCAAATGTAATATTTTTTTATAATTAAGTGTAACAGTATTTATGGCCAGACTAAGTATAGATAGTATAAGGTGCATTTGGGTAAGTTCGGATAACGGGTAAGATCGTATAACGTTTAAATAGCGAGGAGCTATAGTTTGATTAGTTAGTGTAGTAAAGTTCTTTAGTTTTAATCCCATAGGGGGCAAATTTCTATGAAATATCAATCGTTTCTAAGCTCACAAAGAGAGAATTAAATTTAAAGAAGATTGAATTTAAAGTACCTTTAATAGTTAACAGTTTGATGTATGTATCACTAAAATAATTTATTAGAAAAACTAGCTTTTGCTCGCAGCTTCGTCAAACACCTTCGAGGTTTCCGAAATAAAAGTCCCGCTATTTATTTACCCGGGATGGAATGTAGCCTAGATTACAATCTTCCCGGGGTCTTAAACTATCTCCACACCAAATTTCATAAAAATCTGTTCAGTAGATTTTGAGAAAATCGCAACACAGACAGACAGAAAAGAGGGGTTTGTTTTAATATATATAGATAAATATTTTCGAGCATTCTCTCAACTTATCGATGGATCGTTGAACTTGGCCGAATGCGCTCTTCACCTGATACCACTTTCTATAACAGACAGCAGTTTAAATTTAGAATATTTTTTCCCTTCTTTATCAAATAGCCTTCCTCTTAATATCTAATCAATAATCAATGACTTACATATACCATTGTTATTCAAAAATATAATCGATAGAACCCATCAATAAAGTATTTGAAAAGAAATGTTCTATACGATTAACGGCATGATAATATATACCAATAGACAACGAGCATAGACTAATGAACCATTGACGTGGAACATCGTGAAATCAAATCGACCAATCACGAATGTGCTCACGATTCGTGCCTCTATCGGTACAATGCTTGTAATTCTTAGGGGCTATTGATTATAATTGATAATTGAAGTCCCTTAACTTGAAAAGGAGCTGCTATTCGAAACCGCAATTTAACCGCTTGGGTCCCTTTGCATAAAATTAAATACATAGTGTGTTTAAATACAGTATACTATACATATTATCTTTATAATTAACAGGTTTGTCTAGTGTTGCGGAAAAACGGAAGCCAATCACGCTGCGAATGAGAAAAGAATATAATTTGACAAATGTCGTCTGCAAAATAAATATATTCAAAACTGATATATTATTTCGTTACGTAAAAAGTAATTCTACAAATAATCCACCGCCTGCAGGTAAGAGTATATACGTACTGAGCGATATGCTAATAATTTATAGCGATAACCTCACTTTTTAATGTCTACTATCATCATCATCCTTATCATCAGCCCTGTATCAATATATACTGTCCCTGCTGAGCACGGGCCTCGTCTACTACTGAGAGAGATTAGGCTTTAGTCCACCACGCTGGACTAGTGCGGATTGGTAGACTTCACATACTCTCAAAATTCCTAAAGAGAACTTCTCAGGTATCACGATGTTTTCTTTCAACATTAAAGCAAGCCACAAAGAATACACACATAATTTCAGAAAAGTCAGAGGTGTGTGCCCTTGGGTTTTGAACCTGAGGACATTCGTCTCGGCAGCCCGTTCCACACCCAACTAGGCGATCGCCGTTTGTCTACTGTCTGCATACATTAATATAATATTTACGAACTGCTGCTCCCAGGTTAAATGAATTAATAAAATATTGTAACCCAATGGTTTTAACTTTTTTATTTGAATGACGAGACGAGCATGCCGCTACCCTGATAGTAAGCGATACCACTGCCCATAAACAGAAAACCCTTAACGACCATACAGATCTTAAATTACAAAGTACCCATAAGATGTTAAGTCTCATAATGCCCAGTAGTTACACTGGCTACAATGTCCTTCAAACCGCAAAACGACAGTAAACCCATAAGACTGCTTGGTAATTCATTGCAATGGTCTACCCCAACGGCCCCTCGAATAAAAGAGGCCTTCCACCCACAAACTGCTGCTAAAACATTTTTTCTTTCAATAATGGCCAATCTCATTTCACCCATATACAATTTTCGGCGTTTTTATCAAAATGTAGATCTTAGTTGTTGCAAAATAGCGCAGTACGTGGAGAACTAAGGGAGCATGACAAAGGAGTGGTCAAATACAATCGTATTACGTCTTATTATCATCAAGAGTCCCAGCTAAAAGAGTCACGCAAAATGCTATAAAAAATACACATATTCCTTGCTTGTAAACTATGCGGGCAATACAAGACTACGCTGTGTTTTTTTTAATTTTTGGTGGACTCGTGAGCTCTAGTACCTATTATGGATATATATTATGTTTTTCAGTGTGTATTCGTATTAAAGTATTATTTTTCGATATAGTTTCAGGTCCCGTTGATGCAACACAATATGATTGGTGTAAAATGGTGATTTTACTTGTTATCTTAATATTAATAATTTTGGTGGCAGTTGTAGCGGTCGCTATCAGAAACAAAAGAAACTCCACTTCAAAGGTACAGAGTAGTTTAAATTAATATAATTGTTGTTGAGTAACAACACTAATATTATTTAGTAAATAGTTAATTTAAGGAATAAATCTCAGCGAATGATATATGCCAAATTTATTATGGATAAGGACCGATTTTACAATCGTCAGATACAAGATATTTTTAAAACTACTATATGAAAAATTGTATTCATAAATTGTTCAGTCGTCTCAGTTGAGTATTCATTTATCTGATTTTGAAAAATGGGCCATAAGACGACGGATCCAAAAATTCAAATACCTAAATCTAAAAAAAAATACGAAAAATATGCGAAGTTCGTGGCCTGGAGTTAGCAGACAAAACGTCGATTGTCGCGTCATTTAGTTCCAAAATATTAGTGTATCGGACTGGTAATAATACCTGCATCCCAAACAAATTAATTAAACATTATGAAATAGGCTCTAATTAGATATGGTTGTTTGCAGTTAGAACAAGCAGAAGATATCGCCAACACAGAAAATAACAAATACAACGCGCAACTCCCAAAACGGCTACACAAAGAAATTCTTATCGAATTCCAGAAAAAAACTGTTGGCAGCGCAGCTAGAGTACCTACCGGAGATGATATTAGATCTCATAGCACCACAAGCCATCAGAACATCGAAGACCTTTACACCATTCCAATCCCAAAAAACCAAAGGGTCAAAAACAAAGAAGAAATTAATTACGCTGAACTTCAGTTCAAAGATAATAATATATATTCACAAATAAATCCAACCCAACCCCAATGTATTTACTCGGAAGTGAATCATGCACAACCAAATACTTTGTATGCAGAAGTCATCCACGAAGATCATCATAATTTGGAACTTGGACATTGTTATGCGAACGTTAGAAGAGATTACGTGACACCCAATTCTGATGTGGCTTTCAAGAGAAATAACCCAAGTAATGATAATTAAACACAATTACATGATAGAGGACTATCTCTCCCTCACACCCATTTCTGCAACGTTCTAAAAGCCAGAATCGGCAGCCACGCATTCTATGAGAGCGGTGAAGCTCGGCAAGTCTCAGGGAACACTAGCCCGAGCCCGCAATGAAATTAATGATATAGAAGGATAGAGAGGAGTTGGAAACTATTTTTCCATTACAATTACGATATTGACGAAGCTTATAATAAATAAGATAAATTTGTGTTACTGGTTTATTAATTTTTATGCTGGTTGTCACTGAGTCGTTCCTCCCCCCAGCACAAATTCATATTGACTTTTTTTTAGAGAACAAGTGATCTGCATCTGGTTCCAAAAGCACTGCCATTGAAAATATTTGATATTGTCTGTGTAGTGCTAGTGACAGTGGTCAAGTGCTTATTTTTTATAACCCTATGTTATGATTATTAAAAATTAATTCATAAACTATTTAATGAATTGGCTTGAATCATAATAAGTCCGCGACAAAACACCAGCTATATTCAACGACAAAATTGCATAAATGGATCTAATACATCGTGTCAATTAGTAAAGTTCAGTACTCGGTGTGACTTTTTCTATTAAACATCTGCGTTTAATAATAAATGGCGTGCAACTTGGCGTCAGATTGTACATTTTGCGATTGGGGCTCTGATAAATGTCTGCCTCGGTGGCGCAGTTGTACTGTATGCGCAGTACGACAGTGCTCTGAGGTCCTGGGTTCGAATCCCGGGTCGGGCAAAGTGATATGTGAGATTTTCTGCTCAGTATCAGCCCGGAGTCTGGAATTTGTGCCCGATATGGCTAAAGGCTCGCTCCCTATCACATCATGGGACGGAATACACTTGGCGAAAAGTGGGTGCGTTGCGCCTCTGGATAAATGCGTGATGGTGTGAGTGAGTGTGTGTGTGTGTGTGATAAATGACCATTGTTTCTAGAAGCTATCGTCACCCTGTCACTAGGACATATATTACAAATTTTCCTGTTATATTAATTATCCTTAATAATAGATTATTTGCATAACGCAGTTGCAGTGGCATGAAGTACTTAACTATATTAATATTAATTAACCAATATGTTTTATTTTGTTATTTCTCTTCACTAGCAAATTGCCGAGGCGGTCAAATTGACTGGAGCTCCGCAACTACTAAAGTTAGTTTTGACTACTTATCAATTATCTCTGGGTATAAGTGTTAAATTGCAAATGGGCCAACTAAATGGAATGGTTAGGTATTGGGAAAACCGGCTAATCTTTAAATCTGGTTAATGGGTCCCTCTACAGTCTCTGTTATTAGTCTATCAAGTATAAAACAATATAAAAGTAGAACAGTTTCACACGGACTAAGCCGCGGGGAAAACTAAAATATTAAAACACAGAGTTGCATAAAATATGTGCCCAATAAGCCATTTCATAAAGAAGGTCGTGCTTCCAAAACTTTAGTATAATATTTTGGTTTTTAGAATTTTTCATTAAAGCTTCTTTATTTGTTATTTTATGTTCAAAATTTGCTGATGGATTGCGTGAAAAAGAAATATGAAAGAGATTTATTAATTAGGGAATTTAAAATATATAAAATCAATGTTGAAATAGTACAACCTATTTTAGCAAAGCCACATATAGAAGTGGCAAAAGGATTGCGTCTCCTGGCAACTGATTTTGATTAGTTTAACCCCATTCCATTCATAGACTTTTTTATCTAAGGACGGAGCATTGCTGGGATAACAAGTCTGTTTCTCAGTGTTGACGGCATGGCAGCCTTCGCAGTGCGTAGACATAAGACCGTTGTGATTGGCTAAATTGAGATATAACTTAAATCTAGTCGACTGTCAGATAAACAAAACTGAGAAACAGACTTATCACAGCAATGCTCCGTCCTTAGATAAATAACGTCTATGAATAAGGGGGTTACTTTTTACCTGTGTAACCATCACTGTTAAGTATATTACACTGTACATAAAATTATATTTTCATTTATTGTGCTTGTTAATGTTAGTTTCGACGGGGTTGCAATGTCCTTATGGATAAAACCACGAAATAAATATACATTAAAAAAAAGTTTTTTTTTATATTATTTTGTAATCTTGCTTGTTACAAATTAATATTTTGCTTTATTCTTTCTACATCCCGTCCCGTAATTCCCTAATTCACACTGTAGCGATTTCTAGTGCCAAAATAATGCCAGTGACATCTATATAAAAATCCCGTTATGTCCCACGGGAGCAAATTACAACTCAGTGCGATAGTCGTGCCGTGTGCGCAATACAACTACGCCACCGAGGAAGCTAGTTGTTATAACTAACACAAAAAATAAAAACTTTTTTAACATTAATTAAACCGCCTTCAAAAACCAAATTATTTCATACAACAGGCATGTACAGGTTACCAATTTTGGTATAATAAAATTGCTGGCTAAGTAAGATCAATACATATATGGAAACAATATACAAAGTTAAACTTTAATTTGTCACCGACTCCAAAGTACCTGTATGTACCTGTTATTTAATTTTTTTTGGTATTATTTAATTTCATGAAATTTTCAAATAATTTAATAATTTTATTGTATGCGCGGCGCGTGCTCTTGTGCACTGCACCGCTCGACCACGCTGTACAATCCCTCCGCAACGGGCGCGGCGGTTGCGTTCGAGTTCACGTACATATCTTTCTGCTGACCCTTCCTTTGGCTCTTGGGCAGCGGCGTCGCGTACAGCCGCCCCATGCTGTTAGCGTCCGGATATCTCCTCTCCATTACATTAGCGTAGGTTTCCCACTGCGACGGAAACGGATTTACCGACTCTTCGCTTTCGAGATCTCCATAACTAGGGTTGTCAGTTACATTCTGTAATGGTAATCATTGTATATCAAAAATATGTCGAATTCTGAAAATATCAGAATGATAAGAGTAAAGCAAGCTAATGTTCAGGGTAGAAGTTCATGCTGCCAGACGAGTAACTTGATCATTTAGTCGATAAAAGAAGATATTTAATTAAACTAGACGGAGAAATCTTCCAAGTTGGAGACGAGATGGCAACAACTCTTTACACGCAAATATCTAAAGGAACTAGTTATTGGCTGTATATCGGGCCAAAGTTGCTGTTTCATTCCTCGTTCAAACTTTACAAAAATTAACGATCTACGAAACAGTAAGGGTGATGCAAACCGTCTGTGCGAGGGGTATGAACCGCCTAATGAACGAGCTGAAGTAATGAACATAACTTGTATAATAGCATACTCACACAGAGCGCCCTCTAGTTTACAGCTTGATTTATAAGTAACTTTTGCTCGCGACTCCGTCCCACTGAAAGTCCTTTTTGTATATTCCCACATATAAATTTTGGACTTATTCATTAAATATTATAAAGATGTGTAAAATATCAGCCTTCTAGCACCGAAAGCGGGCTAAGTCAGTGTGCAAATAAGTGAGCCAAGACTTCTCTTTTTATATTTATCATATTCATTATACCATACATATACAACTATATAGATATATACAATTGTTAAAATGCATAAATAACACTTACCCTGGATACTTTCGTCTTCCTTTTTACTATAACACACATTACTGTGATCAATATGACTGCAAGGAAACAGAGGACTCCAACCGGAATGAATATTGCTGCAAACATACAGAGTGCTTAGTAACTTAAAAAAGAGATGTGCCCATGAAAGAAGAACTCATCAGTCGAGATCTTGGCGGCTAATAAAGTAATTGGCAGCTAGAAACATATTGATACATCATATCATACAATCAAACATTTACATATATCTATTACAAAGTTTATTCTTTTTCTATGTTCCATTACAAATGTTCTCTTATTTGAGTTGATTGATAAATAAATAGCTTAAATATTACATTGAGTTTTCTTGGTGTAATTTAATAGATTCCTAATAATATTTAACATGTTTAGTGATTTTAAACGAGTACTCACATAACTGGATACAGTTGTCTTCCTGTTCCATGCCCTTTGTGTCGGATATTCGTCTTAATATTATTCTTAATTGTTCATGGTCGGATCGATATTTGTCATTTATCGATTTGCAATATTTAATGATGCTGCGATCATCGTCAGCCGTTAGGATCATCGGCTTAAACTTTAAGGATACTCTGCAGTCGTACACAGTTTTAATAACCGGGAATGAAGACACTAATTTATCTGGAAGTAGTAACAGTTGTTAGCAGTGTCAGTCGAGGATGAAGAGGCACAAAATGGTAACTGGTATTGTGATTATGAAATAGGTGAATGAATTTTACACACACACTCATACACACATCACGCATTTATCCCCGAAGGTATAGGGAAGGCAGAGGCGCAACCAGGCCACCCACTTTTCGCCAAGTGTGTTCCGTCCCATGAAGTGTTAGGGGGCGAGCCTATCGCCACATGTGGCACAAATTCCAGACTCTGGGCTTATATTAAGCAGAAAATCATAAATATCACTATGCCCGACTTGAGATTCGAACCCAGGACTTCAGGGCGCCGTCGTACCGCGCATGCAGTACAACTACGCCACCAAGGCAGTCCGAATTGAATTTTACATAGTCAATAGTGGCGATATTTTATAAAAAGAATATCAAACAAGATGTAATTTTGGGACACAGCTCTATAAATCCTGGGAGCATACTGATAAACACTGCAGAGTTATACCAACGATTCTTTCGCGACTCGACAATCACTGGACTTGCCTTTTTTATATGGGATCCTGCAGTCTACAACTTGTGAATCGGATACTGGAATC
The DNA here is from genome assembly GCF_014839805.1 of Manduca sexta. Taxonomy (NCBI): domain Eukaryota; kingdom Metazoa; phylum Arthropoda; class Insecta; order Lepidoptera; family Sphingidae; genus Manduca; species Manduca sexta. Next base: position 19,740,476 of record NC_051142.1, on the reverse strand, counting down.
CCCCGGCTTAGCGACTGCCAGGGCCCGGAGGAGAGTTAGGAGGGAACAATTTGGGCAGGAAGTGCAGGGGAACAATGGGAACCCTCTTTAGCATGGGCAGAGTGAAGAAGATGAGGAAATGTTCGCGAGGCCCTTATGCCCAATGTGAATTTGGCAACCATGAGGTATACACACTCCTGTGTGCCTAGGGCCGCGACAAATGTCCTTCTATTCAAGGGCATGCAATCGGTCTAAAGACTAAGCACACAAGAATTGCCTCAGCTCCTCGCCTTATTGGACAAAGCCATATCGGAGCGAAACTTATCTTTCATTTCGGCTCTCATCAGAGGTCTCCATCCAATCGGCTCCAAAATATATGACTAATCGTAATATACAATCTTGTGACTTGTATCCGTTTGTTATGGATATTCACTGATTATATTTAGAGCTATACTACTACCCAATAAAAATATTAAACTACCTTTCCAATAAACTGTGTATTCGTTTGACTTAGAAGCTATCAGGCTGACGTCCCACGTGATGTCTAAAGATTCTTGATCCTTGTATTCATAATGTATTTCCTGATAACCCTCAAAGGGATAATAAATGAAAAGTACTCTCGAAAAATTCAACCCTTGTATACCTGAAATTTATATAAATTCAAAATCAAAACGAGTAAGGTTGAAGATATTAGTGCATTTTGACCTAAGTAGTCCACAATGGTCCAAACTTCGTGGATAATGAAGCGAAAGAAAAATTTTAGTGTAGGAAGTTGACACTAGAATATTTAAGAACCTATTTTTTTACACTTTATGAGGGTATACAATTGCCTGAAATTGGAGGGATTTATGTTAGGCAGGCGGCTGGTGAACAACCTACTAAACTCATTTAAAAGAAAACATGTTGCGGTTGCGGCAATCCCACAATACAGGTGGCAGGTAGAATGTGAAAGACTATAATTATTGTTTTAAGCCAAGCGTGCAGCTGACAAGAGATAATTGTATTTATTTTTGCCAAGAGCTTTTCGTCCTTCGCGACATTAACAAACATACGGCCTAACGGAAGACCAGGAAATATGCTGAGTTGGAGCTTTTTTGTAAGAAACATAGGTTTAAGTGCTTTTTGTCTGTTTTGTTTGTTTGTTTCTATTTTGTGTTCGCCTTATGTTTGTTGCAAAATATATATTTTTTCTTCTTACTTTCAAATAACATAAAGTCACAGGAATCAATAGTGGTCACACACTATTCGGCCAGATACCTAACTAAAAAATATTTATCGTCACTTCAATAAATTCCCTTTCGAATTGAGTCGAAGCAGCCACGTCTAACGAGAAATTGTTGTCTCACTTAAGGTTATTTGAGCTCCAATTAGTCTTCACATATGTATATGTAAACATAGTCTCCTCTTTTAGTTTAGACTACTTGCATACAGTCAACCCAGACCATAGCCAGTTTAGGCCGGCATAATTATGTCGACTTGTGACATAATCATCTCTCCTCTATTAACTCTCTATTTGGATCCCACCTCACTTACCATCGGGTGCGACGAAATCGTTTTGCCGTGCGTGCATAGAAAGTGTAATCGACATTAGGCTATACGTGGCTGCATAGAGAGTGTGAGAGAGGCGACATCTCGTTCATGGTCATTATTTAAAGAATCGTAGTTACAAACAACCTTGATAAGGACTGTACCGTTTGGATTCTTTATGGCAGTTACTGATGATCTTGTGCACTCTGAAGAACAATAAAGAATCTCCTCATTGTCCGATCCCTCTGCGTCTGCAATTTGTGTAGATTATTTTTTATACAAATTAATAACAAATTTAGCAAACCGCTCGTCTGATGGTAATTAATAGTCGAATACCCAGAAACAGTAGCAACACCACCCAAACTTTAAATTATAAAGCACGTAGCTGCCCCGGGCTCTTGAAACATTACATCGTAAATTTCGGATTGCTAAGGAATTGCACTGGTTACAATGTTGCTACAACTTTGCTTAGCGGCAGAAGTAGACATTGCGGTGGTAACAACCCAGTTAGGCTTGTGTACACGAGAAACCGAATAACTAGATACGATTTTACAACCACTATTATATCAGAAAATCACACAGTTTTCATGTCTAATACCTCCCATATTTACATTATTATTAGTAATTCCGAATATTTTTTATGTGTTAATATAAGGTTTATTTTTATTGTTACTGCGTACCATGAAATAATAATACATAATTGTATTATAAACTGTTTGTCAGCACATCGTACGACTACATACAAACTATTTCACAATAAATCGCGCCAATGTGGACGGCGCCCTCTTTATTTACAAACTGTAGAAAGAACTAAACTCTGCATCCAAATTACTATTTACTAACTTACTTAAGTAAGGAATATGTCGCGCGATAGTCTGTCTAGTTAAATACCAAAGTTGTAATCTAAATAAGTCTAGAACATACCTTGACTTGTGCTGGTCGGCTGTCGCTTCAGCAGCACCCGCACAATGGACTCCACGCCAGCTACATTGTGATGACAATCTATATACTTCCCATCTCTCTCCGGCTTCATCCTCATATACATATTTATACTCGTGGTGTTTATGTATACCGCTAAATCCGGTTCATCTCAAATTATAGAAAAGAATAATTAACTCTACTGTTTTTTACATCTATGTAAGGTTATCTTAAAAATACATAATTTCATGATTTACGCAAGAGGAAATGAGTATCAAAGTATTGCGAATTTGCCAAGAATACCTTAGAATATGGCAGGTTGTTCTGGAAATGTTTAGGGGCGGTTTAAGTCCAGCAGTGGGCGTCCAAAATCGTACGGTGATGACACTACGATGCAGTGGAGGCATGCGAGGGAGATTTCTTAGTGGTAAAGTGTTTGTGAGTTCTCTCGTACTTTATAGAGCAACAGAACAACGGGTTAATAATTAAATCTAAATGTAATCGAATCGTTAAAAGTAACGGATAGGTAATATCATCCTGGACTAGCTTTGACTGCGGCTCCAGCCACTACCTCCGACCACTTGTATCCATTCCCGGGATAAATAAAGCAGCTTCTTCAAAATCAATATAGTAGTTCTCAAGTTTATCCATTACAAAGAATCATACAAAGATCAAATCCCTTCTCTTTTAATAGTTTAGACAAAATGCCCGTCGCCTGTGGAACTTTGATTCTGGGGGAAGAGCTGTGATTCGAAGATAGTAACACAATATAAAGGATTTATTATTCATTACGTACCTTTCACTTTAAAAGTTATAATGCCTAGATCTCTCACGTAACATTGCACGTAAGCCATCTCATTTTCTCTGAACTCGTATGTTGCATTGGCCCATATCAACGAATTTTTAGGCGATTGGCTCAGTTTTAATTTTTTATTATTGATATAAACACTTGGTAACACTGTAAAAAAAGAATATAATTAACACGGCATCGGTCTCGAATCCAGGGTTCAAACCTACAACCGCAGATTATAGAATATGCATGAGTAGTTAAAGAAAGCTGCCGTTTTTAAATCCCGTCACAAAAACACCCCTCGTATTATGTATGTCTGTCTGTGGCATCGCTCCTAAATGATTTGACGATTTTGATACAGTTATTTTAGTTTAGAAGCTGATATGATCGATATTATTTTAGCTATAATCTATTATGATCCATTCAGGCGTTTGAAGATCATCAGCTCTTTTCCTACTTTTAAATGCACAATTGACGTGCATTTTGGTGGTATTTTTCAACGTGGCAACTAAGCTGATGTTGCATTAAGAAGTTTGAGGGATATCCAACTCCTCAGCAATTTACAGAAGATATGTCTTGTTTGGGCTCATAAAAATGGTCTCAATGAGTAGTTGTTAAATAGACGATGGTTGAGACGTATGGTTGAGAATCTTTTTACTTTTTATGGGTGTCTTTTAAGTCATTTAAATAACTTTTGTTGCGGCGCCCTATACACAGGTGCAGTGCTGAAGCATATCTCAGTAGGTATAGTCGAAAGTGAAACCAGTAACAGCCTTAGGAATAGCAAACGGGGCAGCCGCCTAAGACTTCGCGTTTCGAGGGCCTCACGCTTGCAAGGGACACAAAGGAAATAGTTACCCTCCTTTGGCAATCACATAAAAAGCCTCACAAAGATCTGCCGCCCAGAGTCTCGCATTAGTTATGGCCGCCACTAGGTGACAGCCCTGCCGAAACCCCACAGATCCCCCATGCCACAAAGGTAGCATAAAATATATACTTACTTTTTTTTTAAGGCCCTATTCACGAGGTCAGTTTCTAGAATGCCAGTGTTTGAGAAAAAAACACAAAATGAAAAATTACTTTTTAAGAAAATTGCGAAATATTTGATAACATTTTGAAGTACTTTCTACATTACCAGCCGTTTCTGTGGTTAATATAACTCTTTAAATATATGTTATGTTGAAATACCTCACCTGCGTGTGCAGCGAGCACCAAGTTCAATAGCGCGACAACATTTAGCACCATCTTTGGTAGTAACACGACAAATATACAGCCATCGGTGACTCGACATGCAACACTACTGTGTTTCTTTGTGTTTAATACTTATCAAGTGCTGTGACCACAGTTTCTAATTATGTTGGACATTCTGGTGTTATTATAAATAACTCATTTCTTTTTAAAACAATTGTGGATTAATTTATCTCTAGGGAGCAAATCTGTTGCACTTAGAACAGAAGAAAGTACACCCAAGAACAAAGTTGACATTTTAATAAAAATAAATCTATCTTTAGAAGAAAAAGAGTTAACAAAAATCTAACTAAAACATATGACTTGAAAACCTTTCATACGTCCACATTATAGCGCGTGACGTCGCTAGACATTACAATGCAAATGTAAGAAAAAAATACCGATGTAAATCCAGTTCTCATGCTCATGTCAAAATATTTATATCAGGTAACAAGGACCCAAAATAGAAATTGAATAATAATAATACATTTCTTAAAAAGCTATGGTATTCTAGTTGAAACCGAACAATATAGGTAGGTTATATTAAAATACGAACTTTTACGCAGCGCCCATATACATACATATAACATGTTCGCCGCCCGAATGCTGAATATAAAAGCAAAATAGATAAACATTAGGAATATAATAATGCTCTGGTATTCGAGTATACTTAAAACAGCACGTACACCAATATTACGTGCTAGGTATTTGGTATGCAAGGGTTTTTTTTAAATAAGTACCCCTGCTTTGTTTATCTTTGCCACCGAGCAACATGACAAAGTGACGCATTTGCTTTTCCCGTCATTCATTTGTAAAAAAATGCAATTTTTCATAGTGAATGATCCATGGTCAACCTATTTGTCATATTTTCCGTGATTTATAATAACAGGATATATTTCATATTATTTAACCAAACGGTCTGTGGTTTTAGTTATATGTTAAAGTACGTACAGTCGTGACCTGCAATAAGTAAATAATTTATGAGTTATGTTTGCGGTTTGAAGAAGCGTAGCGATTATTCTGCATAGCTTGACCAGGAAAATAAAAACCCTCGCCATTTTGTGGTAAAAAATGGGAATAAATTCTTGTACTAATAACGTTTCACTTTAAAACGGAAATTTAATGTGGTGCCCAAAAGCAGCTATTTTGTTTTCATAGTAGATCTTTATACTTAGAATCTATTTTAAAAATGGTCACTAAATTCGTATTTCATTGTATAATGTTTCTACAACATCCATTTTTATGCAACGGAGTCCGATTTAATTTAATAAATTTTATTTATTTCTCATACAAGTATGACAAATATAATAAAAATGATATTCGGCTGGTACTTAAAAAAGAATGACCTGAGCCATAAGTACTAACAACATTCCAATGACTCAGTTTCCAATGGCTGACAGTTCGCTTGCATAAAACAAAGTTTCAAGGAACTGTGACTTATTATCATATCAACGTATCAATAAAATACACAAACAAATATAAGACTCCACTCCCTTTAAAAATACAACAAATAAAAATACATCATCACGCATTTATCCCCGAAGGGGTATGCAGGGGCGCAACCAGGGCACTCAATTTTCGCCAAGCATGTTCCGTCCTGATAGGGGGCGAGCCTATCGCCATATTGGTCACAAATTCCATACTCCGGGCTGATACTGAGCAGAAAAACCCACATATCACTTTGGTCGACCCGAGATTCGAACCCAGGACCTTAGAGCGCTGCCGGACGGCGCATGCAGTACAACTACGCCACCGAGGTAGTCAACACAACAAATAACGGGACACAAAAAATAAAAGAAACACATAGATTTTCAAATATATTTCAGTAATCAAAATATAATAATAGGCTTACACTTGTTATAAGTTACAAATTGTACCGACCGCGTGACCGTATCAAAACTAAAAGAAAGCAAAGAGCGTATCGCAAACCGCTGTACAACACATATTTATTTACAAGCCGTTACTTATGTAACTGAGTTTTCGTTAAATTTTACATCGATTCAGTGCTTTATACACATCGTGTCCTCGCCTTACACATTAAAAAATAAAATAAAAAAACGATTAAAGCGTCTTAAACTAGATGTGAAATTACTTTAACATGTTGTGCATTTAACGCGTTCGTTTAAATAAATCAACTCGCGCGCGGTACTGAGGGCGGGGCTTGCGACCCCCCACCGACCCCCCGTGACCCCCCGGCCCCAGTACCGCCGAGTCATTTACAAAGTGGCTGAAACCTCGTTAATATATTCATTCGATATATCTATAGCTATTTATTATCATCGGTTATTTTTTTAAATTAATACTTTCCCCGTGTTGTGACACGCGTTTACACCTTATAAAATATTGTTTATTTTTTTATTTATCCATTGTTCTGATAATATAAATTATATAGCTACATTTATTTACAAATAGTCTTTTTGGGCTACAGTTTTAAATATTTGAGCCTGTTTCGATGAGTTGGACGCTGGTAAATGGAAAATAAAAAATATATTTTGCATTACCACTTAAAATATAAGAAACAGGCTTTAGTCAAATTAAATCTAAGTAGGCAAGCATCGTCAATTCGCTGTGTGTACAAAAAAGAAAACAAAGAACAAATTAAATTCAGTAAAATATTCAGGAACTTGTTTCTAGTGAATTTATATACATTTTTTATTCATCTTAAATTAATTATCACAAATAAAACATTTTTTGCAACTATCCATTATATATGAGCAAATATAATTATTTTATACTACCGTTGGTCGTTCGCTGCCTGGTTGGTTTAAGGGGCACTAGTGACGTCATACTTTTTTTATGTTTTTTTTTTTAAGACAGCTGTCATTTATAGTCATCATATTGCTACAGAATTGTGATAAGCTGCCAAACAATTTGATGTCAACGATTACAATGCTGGCTAAATAACTTAAAATTTGTCATTTTTTACCCACCTTTTCTTTATATGGCTATTAATTAATAAGAAATTAGAGCTGCCTTGATTGACTAAACAATAAAAGGATCAAAATGCACCTGCAATAGTTGAATAGTGTGATATAATTAAGGCGTACTGTTGTTTAAAAATATTATAAAAAAAATGTGTATAAACAGTTGCATAATAAAGAAATAGTCGTTTACATATTTCTCATTGATGTTAGAAAAATTCAAGATATATAATATAAAAAATGATTACATTTGATTTTACTTTCGGAAAAAGTTATCTGCGAAAAAGCAACATGCATTGCTTATAGAATGTGGAACGAAACCCGACAAGAACGTCCGTGTCGTTTGAATGTAATTGGTATATAGGTAACCACGTAACTTACATGTCGCTGTCCCAACCAATCACAGTCCAACGACGCGGACGATCGTGTCGTGTTTCGCTTCATATTCTAAAGGTGATGTTGTTGATACCACATGGCATTGAATTCAATATGGACGAAACACGGACTATGCCTGTAGGAAACAAGTATTGTAATATAATGTTTTTTTAAGGAATCTATTCGATTCTTTCCGAACCTTTTACAGGGCATTGTTGATAGCACTAAGTGAGTTAAAACATTAAAATATCGTACTTTTCAATGCTGTACAAGAATGAAAAACATAGACAAGACGTCTATTCATTTATTACTTAATGCAGCGCGCTGGATATAGTAAAAAAATTAATAAGAATGGAGTGCTAATCAAAGAAGATTAGTGCAACAAATACCTAATAAATATAAAGCATTAATATATAATATTGTACACGGAGTATCATAAGACACTATGTTTGTAAGGACATAGATGACAGCTATCTTATCTCTTTACCTCAGAATATGAATAGGTACCAATAAGATTTCACTATCTAAATAATAGACCTCAATGATTTTATACAAAAATCCGAATTTCGTCACTGCGTTTCATTGCCCTTGTAAACCCCTTTACCACTTCAGATAATCACAACTACGCCCACACAAGCCCAACCCGCCCACATTGTGACATGTCACCCACAGTGACAAACGTGATAGCGTTGCGTCACTGTCACACACGCAATGACCGTCTCTTCTATTCGTATATATGTACATTGTTTGAACGAAAATATTATATTAAATACATTTTGATACAGAAATATTAATGTAAATCAAAAATTCTCGTAAGAATATGGACATTAAATATTCACTACATGGATATAAATGTTGAGATGTTTGCGAGATGATCGATATAAATCATATCATTAAAATTTACGCAAAACATTAACTCCCTTATTTAGAGACGTTATTTATCTAAGCACGGAGTATTGCTGTGATAACAAGTCTGTTTCTCAGTGCTGACGGCATGGCAGCCTGCGCAGTGCGTAGACGTAGGGCCGTTGTGATTGGCTAATATTGAGATACAACTTTAATCTAGTTGGCTGTCAGATAAATAAAGCTGAGAAACATACTTGTTATCACAGCAATACTCCGTCCTTACATAAATAACTTCTATGAATAAGGTGGTAAATTACTAGATAACGCAACGATTTCACTGACGTATTCTCAGTCGGAAACACTGACCAGTAGGTGATCGAGAGGCCTACACGACACGACGTCCTCTCAACACTCCCCCATAAAGATGACCTACTTAATAGATTGAAACTGGTCGGCGATTACGCCTTAGAATAAGTAAGCAAAACCGTTGTGTTATCTAGTACTTGATTTAAAAATAATATCGTTTAATATTCGGGTAATCGAAAGTTGATGTATCCGTATTGAATATGCATTGAGTATTGACGTGTATGCACCGTGGCAGTATTTTTAGTGATTTATAAATATCGATAAATAATTCCGGCGCCCGAATATATTGATCACACAGCGTCAGATATTTACCGACATTTATACTGTCACACATGTCATATTTAAATGTCAAATTATAATTGTCAATAGTTTAACATCCAACCATGTATATCCATGCGTATTATCATATAAAATTAACTTCTATCTAAGTCACGGCAAAACACTTCCGGTATACTTTCTTTGAGCTGAAATGTGCAAACGCGCGATGTTGTGCCGGTGTTGCCATTTACTACCATTTCTGCCGGTTTTATGGGACAACCGGAAAATTCCGGTTTTCCGGAAGTATTGTGAAATATTTTTTTACATTAATTGAGACCTTATCAACCACTGGTTACAGTGAATATATTTCTATATGAAAAATAAAATAAATTAATAATATTTCGATGTGAATATTTAAAAACACGATTTTTAAAGATAAAACGTAGTCAAAAACGATATTTAGCCTTTATAAGCTACGCTCCCCTTTATTTACCGCATTTTAAAAACGTACCGGTGTGGGGGAACGCAATAGTCAACGCAATACTGCAATGGACAATTCTAAACAATAATCTTCAGTTATGAAGCTTCCGATACCTTCGCCTCTGACTCGAATTTCAAGAAATAACCCAGGCAACAGGAGGTGTGTCGTCTTGTTAATACATACAGTTATTGTTGACATTGCGTTTTCAGGTAATCATGTTTGATCTTCACAATGCCGTAACATTTTTATGTTTACAAAATAATATTGAATGACTCAGATGTACGCACTGATATTGCGCTGTGTAAAAAAATCTTTCATAGTTGAAAGTCATGGCACAAATTAAACTTTACGTTGGAGTCGGGAACGTGTTTAAAGTAATAATTTTTCAACTTAAAATTAAAATCACTGTCACAAATATTTTTCTGCGTACCGGAAAAATTGAATTCATATAGAACCGGAATAATATAGGTTATTTTGTGTGTCGGTAATGAGTGTGGTATGAGAGTGGGCAGGCAACACCGCCGCGGTCCCGGCGCGAGGCGGCTAGCGGCCGCGCCCGGCGCCGGCGTATCATCTGCGGAGCACCGCCAGCGACAGCGCCGGCGCCAGCGCCGCCCACAGCCGCGCCGACACCCGCGCCGACCCGCTGTACATGCTGCTTTGCTCGCACGTACCTGGAAACAACCACGTTTACACTTGCAAATGGCAATAATGTACTATTTCGAACTTAGACGATAATATCGGTGCGGTAAAAATCAAAGGTCTATCATAATTAAAAAAAAACGTCGACAAATACCTATCTACTAAACTTAGGTATTAGACTATAACGGGGTATTTGTAAACCATTATTGTATAACGGAAAATATTTTTACAGTTCCATAAAAACCGGAATAAAAATTCCGGAGGTCGTGTGTAACGTACCGTTGAGCGTGAGGTTGTACGCCTTGTCGCCCGCGACGCCGGGCTGCAGCGCGCGGTCGCACGAGTGCGCCGCCGCGCTCACCTGCAGCTGCTGCGAACTGCCGCCGCGCGTGTCTGCAACCGCACCGCACACTCAACAACTACTCCTCGCATGCTAGCGTGGATATGCATGTAGCCATTTCTACTACATAGCAATGCTCAAGGATTAACGTCTAATGGATACATGTCACCAATTCCCAATGGAGTGATGATGATATAACAAATCTGACACTTCCCAATGGAGTGATGATATAACAAATCTGAATGTGATGATAGATGGATGTTTATTGACAATCATTTAATACACAAATAGGTTATGTACTGAATAAACTTATTTACTACTTTTATCCCGGAAAAGAGTTTTCACTCGAGTAGAGTCGTGGGGAATGCCTAGTAAGCACATTATGTGTCTAAATAAATAAAAGTATACCGACCGTTCCTCAGGTGCGTGGTGTATATGAAGCAGAGCGCGCGGGGATGGTGTCCGTGCGCGGCGTGCGCCGGCGCCGCCACCAGGAACCCGCGCGACCCCTCGCGCCAGTCGCCGTGACACGTGTACACTGCAACACACAACAAACGATACACACGCTGACTCAGACCCGAGACACTTATAAATCGTTAAGTAGATTCTGATTGACTGAGTCAAATTTGCGTCACCAAGTATGTCAAATGTCAATTTATGACTGTATTTATTTATTGATTAAAAGAACAACAAAAACAATATAAGTAAGAGTTTAGATAATATAGGTCTAATTACAGGTCCCACAGTCAACGGCTATTAGTACTATACCTGTGCTGGAGCAGGCGGATTTGAACTCGATGGTGTCCTGCGCGGCGCCGCAGCCGAGGCTGGCGCTGTGGTAGTCGCCCGACACGCACTCCGGCGCGCGCGCCTCCTCGCCCTCCGCCTCGCCTGCACACACACCACACGTCAGCTCGAGATATCTCCGACAAAATAGCCTTAAGCCATGTTTTGTGATGTTCGATCCAGGGATATGTCCGTAAGTTTTATGACACTAGAGATCGAATCCAAAATTTCAGTTTTAAGTAGTTTTACCCAAACAAATTTTTATTTGAGTATCCATAAGTTTCGGTACCTGAAAACTTGTTATAACTAACAAGATCATTTTAATAGCATTCTTAATTTATCACTTCACTGTATCACAGAATGAACCTCTCAAATCTCACCTATAGTAATTTGCTGTCGCCTCCGACGTCTATCCGCGAGCGAACTGACAACAGAGTACCGGCCTAGTATGGGACACCGCTTTGGAGTCAAGGAAGTGGCTGAAAAAATAAAATAAAATATTGATAGGTGCATCTTTATTACTGTGTTCTTTTTACCTATTAGATGCGTTTGACTAATCATGTTATTTTATTTTAGAATAAATAATTAAAAGGAATGTATGTTGCGTTTTTTTCTAAATTATATATCGTGAATTATTGATTGGTAAATTAATTAGTCAAAGAATTGGAGAAGTCAATGATTGTGTTTGAAGGAGTCAGTAAGTTTGATGGACCGCGTCAGTAAGTTTGATGGACCGAGTCAGTAAGTTTGATGGACCGAGGCAGTAAGTTTGATGGAGCTAGTCATTCTATATGACGTCAGTGACGTTTGTGTGTACCAACCGATGAGAGTGAGCGGGTCTGGCTGTCGGCGGTGTGCGCATGCGTCGGACGGCGCGTCATGCAACGCGCTGCCGAGCGACGCCTCCAGCACGCCGCCCGCGCGACGCTCCACCGTCACGCACACGTGACCGGACTCACTGTAGAACAAACATCAGCAATTAGTAAACTCGCGATAGGAGTCCCAGGAACTACGAAAGGTTTCAAAGCCGACTTGAACCGGTTTTCATTTCTTTCATTGCTCATTTTGAAAACATCTCATAATTCCTAATACTCATAAGAAAAAAAATGTTACCCGTCGTTGGTTAAATAAATTATATCGGCTTGTTTAAAACAAAATATATACAGGTTGATCCCGAAACACAATACACTTACATGGGTTAGTATAGCCAGTTTAATACTTTGTGTACAGTGCTCGCTATCCGGGCAGATATCCTACCACCATCCTAGTCATGTCCACATGTTCAATACAGTGTGACAAGACAGTAAACTCACCAGCCCTTGGTGAGATGCGCCACCAGCTGGATGTACTTGTTCTCGCGGTGCTCGCGGATGGAGTGGCACACCAGCCGCTTCTCCTCAAACGACCCGTCTTCGTTCATTATCTGATAATTCATTACAAGTTTGTAAATAGGTGTATTGCGTTGTATATGTAGTCAGGTGTAATCTATTCCTGTTTGCAGTATAAAATATTGATTTACATCCCGACCAGGAAAATAAAAAACCGCATTATATTGTGGGAAAACAATGGAACTAATTTCTTGCATGGAAATACAAACTGTCGCCCTAAAAGTAGTTTTTTTTTTCTTAGTCATGCTACAAAGGCCTGTGTTGTGTAATCAACATGTGTAAGTTACTAGCGCAGACACAATGTAAAACAATGTTCCAGATCACGTTATTTTTTATTTTAAATGACGCTTAGTATTGGGAGAGCGAGATTCTTGGGCATTTAGCTTTTTATGATTGTGTCTGACAAAATATAATAATCTCCGGTTTGACTGGTGATGACCTCAATAAAGTTGCTGGTCCAAAATGGATAAGGATAGCGAGAGATTGAAAGAGATAGAAATCTTTAGAGGAGGTCTATGTCATAGACAAAGTGTTGGAAGTATACCAATCTTCTAAGATAAAGAAGTAACTACATTATAGTTCATTGTAAACATTTTAACATCAATGATTGATGATTGATTATACCTTGAGCGTGGCGTTCTTGGTGGTGAAGTGGTATTGGTGGGAGTGATCGAGACTGAACCACTTGTGATGCTGCACTATCCAGGAAGGGAAGTGGCAGCGGTTGTGTTCGTCGTCGCCTGCAAACAAATTCATACACATTGTTATTCAGAGAAAAATGAACCTTTTGGAAAGGTGTGGCACAAATAGAGGCACGCGTCGTGAGCACGCTTGTGATTGGTCGGTTGAATATCCAACGCGCCGACGTGCAACACGATTGGTTCTTTAGTCGATGACCTTGATGGGTATTGGCTTACACGTGTCATGTGACGACTTTATTTTTTTTTAATTTTTGATCGATATAGTTTTTGATACTCTTTTAACCTGTGCCGTATGCTGATGAGTATGTCATATATACACGATGTGGTTGTTGATAGACTCGCCCCCTATCACATCATGGGACGGAACACACTTGGCGAAAAGTGGGTGCCCTGGTTGCGCCTCTGCATACCCTTTCGGAGATAAATGCGTGATGTTATGTGTGTGTGTTATAACTTACTGCTGGTAAGTTTCATGGTGCGGCTGCCGTCGCTGGGTGAGGACAGGCCGTTGCATGTGGCGTCGCCCGACTGCGCAATGCTGTACGTCATAGTCTTTTCTGTGTGCTGTCCTTTGTAGATGAAACATCTGAAATCGTGAGATTGTAGCGTTATTTATTTATCCTTTCCACTACAAAACTTCAAAAGCCAGCACGGTCTATTTAAAAAATCAGATGAAAATATTCCATTATTGCCCAAACATAGGAAGATTCTTATTTTTAACATGGGAGCATATTAGTGGGAAAAATAGCCCATGTGCTAATCCAGTATATGATTTATTCCTGTACCTAATTTCATCCATATCTGACTAGCTCTCTCTGCTTTTACTTCTAACAAATGTACAATCATCTAAACATTATCACAAACTTTTGCATTAAGAGTAAGACAAGATGATACCATGTTTTGCCCGCGACTTTGCTTTTGTAAGTCTTTATTCAGTATACAAGTCCAACTGTATATTATCCGGTATGGAAAGTAGCCTATATGTTTATGCAGGACTTAACGTAGGTTGCGGGACGAAGAGAGTTTGCTATAACAAGCCATCGTTGGTGCGTATGCATAGAATGCCGCTTTGTGCCTAGCGTTGTGATGCGACTGTGATTGACCGTCAGATATCCTGCATACAGGTTAGGGTTGTTACTATAAAAAGAGGACCGACCTGCCTCGAAGCTCTACAGACTTGGATTTTACAGATAGCTTTTGCACATAAAAATAGTCTTAATGTGACCCAAACAAAGACGCCATATTTTGCGCTGACGACGGGCCCTATTCCATGAATATGCCGTCACTGGTGTAGTCACGCTACTGATTCAAGTGCACGAGCAGTTCTCATATTATCGTTTGTAAGGGGTGAATAAATTTTTTATTAGAAAAATCCATCTTAAAGATACCACTCCAGATTCAGAGGCGTTCCAGTTCTGACAGGCTTCCTACCCAAATGTCCTCTAAATGTTTTTTGGTAAGGGTTCCTAACCTATGCCGGCATACTAAAGCTCGGAGTGGTCTACTTGCGCCTGTGGGAGAGTACCCGTGCCCTCACCTGTACGTATCCTCGTCGGAGGTGATGGAGTTCCTGCGCTGCACCTGCCAGATCTGTCCCACCAGGTACCGGGTGGAGCCCTCCTTCCATGTGGCAAGACACACCAGCTCCTCAACTGAAACATTAAAGTCATAGCATTAATGTAGAATATATTGTGGTTCAGTGACAGCAAAGTAAGCTCACTGCACCCGATGGTGAGCGGAATAGGGTTTAGATGGATTGTCGATTGACGAGATATGATTATTCCTCGTCAGTCGATATAATTATGCCGGCTTGTTTAGAAATCGTTTAATATCTTGTCGTCAATTTTAATCTATCTTGACGCCACTCCACCTACTATCAAGTGTAGTGGAGTCATGGCATGGCGTTGCAGGGCAGAACTAAGGAAGCCATACATAAATGACGTCACACGAATTTCATGATTATTTGACCCCTCCCTCTCATCTTGTCACAGTAATTTGAAGGACTCCTTCTTGGTGTGACATTACATGTCTTCCAATTTCAGACCCAGAACTGAATAAAGGTGTGACGTAACTTATGGATGGGCCCTAATGTAGATAGTACTAAATTTCTTGCCATTTAGTCAGTACTATATATTAGATTGCACCTTTTGTATTTAGTCAGCTTAGACATTTATGTGACGAGTAGCATTTACTCAGGCGTTATGAAACAGCCTCCATGTCATACATTGATTCCTACGTACCGTTACTCTCGGAGCTAGTGAGGTCCGGACAGGCCATATACCGCAGGAGCAGCCGAGAATCGTCCGTGCAGGACTCGGCACGCGACGGTGGGTTCACGCAGTCGCCAGAACCCCTGGAATAAACAGAAATTCATTAAATAGGAAACTAGTCAATACATTTTTTTCAAGTCACAAATTTCCTTAATGTTCCAGATAACAAACTGTCAATATTACACACATATAGTCAGGGCTTTATTTCCTCGAGAGAGATAAGCCACTAGGCAGATATGCAACTGGTGCACTCACTTTTCGCCATGCGTATTCCGTCCCATGGTGTGATAGAGGGTGAGTCTATCGGAGGATGGCGAACGAGGCAACCGCCCAGGACCTTGAGCTTGCAAGGAGGATGGTAAAAACAAATTACCGTCCTTTATAGATCGGGTTAAAAGGCCTCCTAAAGATCTTTCATCCAAACCACTGCATTAGAAAAAGCAGTCATTGCAGATTTTAGACGTTAATCATGGTAAAAAGGTACTTTTTGGCAGTCTCATTCTTCTTCACCTTTTTAAAGTCCACTGCAGACATAGGCCGCCTTTAAAGATTACCAGACCGACCTATCAAAAGCAGACTGCATCCAGCGTGATCTTGCAACCTTTATCAAGTCGTCTGTCTTCATTGCAGAAGCGCTTCGAACACTACACTTGCCGGCACCTAGTATACATGCCAGAACTTTTGCCCCATCTACCTGCTGATGCTAACTGCCCTGCCCAATGCCACTTTAGCTTTCTAATCCGCTGCGACATGTCAAGTTTCGTTCTTTAACAGTCCATACACAAGAAATCCTTACCGGTTGTACGTGAAGGTGAAAGGCGCCGGGTGGAAGGGGCACGGCTGCGGGATCGGCCGCGGCTCCTTCCTGAACATGGAGTACAGCGGCGCGTCGCCCGTGATCGACTCGCATATCGTCGACAGCGAGTCCTTCGGCGAACAGTACGCTGGAAAAGAAAACACAACAATTAAATGCAGAAAAGAACAAAACACTGGTAGGTCGCTTGTATGCGAAGAGCTGTTTGGATAGATACTACCGTAATGCCTATTTTTGTCAAGCAGCAGTGGTGTTCGGGTTTGAAGGATATTGTAGCCAGCGTGATTACTGAGCATTATGGGACTTAACATTTTATGTCTCAGGTTGACAAGCGCAGTTGAGTAACACAGTACTTTGTAATTCAAAATCTGTTTAGTGCTGCTCCTGTTTATGGGTGGTAGTATTGCTTACCCTCAGACGAGCGGCATGCTCGTCATGTTATTCAACTGCAATACATATATAAAAAAAGCATAGCATACGCCTTATAGGGAATATTGTGGCACTACTCGCATGGAAGTCTTTTCTCTGAACAAATATACTGATATTGTGGGGCGTAGGATCGGCACGGAACGCCTTTCCGTCCCCACAATGAGTGCTGGATTGCGTGAAGGGAGGTGGCAATGCCAATTAATAAGGCCCGGGAGGTTTTATAGCGTATATTCACTATTCACACGTAAAATGTTACAATGATCCGGCGGACACACGGTAGCGGCGTACGTTTCGCAGTGCGGCGTGAGCGGTGCAGCATGCACGTCGCTCTCTCCTTTTCTTGCACTGTTTTTCCTGGCTGGAACACTTCAGGGCTTCTTGTTTTCTTCCTTTTCTTGACTCGAACTAACTTGCTGGAACTGGAACTGTCGAATGCCAAAATTGCATTCGCTTATATATAACCCGGCTATCCCGTAGGGAGAGCCGCCAAAAATAGAGCCTTTTTGCAGCCTCATTTTCACTTCCTAGCTATCACTATTTTATAAATAAAAGTTGGACCTCTGAGTCCCCTATGCGAAATTTACACGGTTTTATAGATAAATTAATTACATATAACTATACACAAAAATCATACTCCTTTGTGCGTTACGTAAAAAGTTATAACAATAAAACATAAGAAAATTGTCTACAGACGACGCACAAAGGCCTTAAAAACGTTATTTACTTTGATATGAACTTATATACAATACCCATGTTTACGGCATGGGGTAGGCAAAAGCAAAAACTATGTCTATGTAAAGTTTCTACACTGTCACTTCAATATCTCGGTCGTGAGATCGCTTTATAACGTACCACTAAAAAACAGTCACACACACGTGCGCGGGCGCATTGTCCGTCCCTCTCTGGGTGTGTCGTTTCGCTCGACACACCTACTGCGCATGCGTGAATGCGCTGTCTCGCTTCTTTTTTCGTTGTGTGCGTCCTGCACATTCTCCCGCCGTGTATCGCCCAGCGTCCAGGGGCGATACATTATGTAGACGTGCAGGACGTGCTCGCCGCCGATTGCGGCGCCGCCTCTTCGTTGCCGCCGCCTCGTCGCTCGGGTGCCGCAGGGTGCAGGAGGACGATTTTCTTCACGGGGCGTCGTAGCACGCCTCCTGCGTGGCTACGTCCACCGTGCGCGTCACGCCGTCAGGTCCCGGATGCGTAGCACAGATGCGGCCACGCGCACGATGTCGCCGATGTGTAGCTCTGGTCCCTTGCTGCGGGGCTCCCGCCGGTTGCGGAGCTCGGGAAGGTACTCGTAGCCAGCGGGTCCAGAACGCGTCGGCCAGCTGCTGCGACGCTCGAAGGTCGGCATGTGTGCCGTAGCCGTGTTCGGCTGGAAAATTAGGTGCGGCGAGTGGGCCCTGACAGCCCAACAGAAAGTGGTTAGGCGTCAGGGCCTCCGGATCTTCGGGGTTCACCGACACATGAGTCAGTGGGCGGCTGTTGACTGTGAACTCCACCTCGGCGAGTAGTGTCGACAGCGTCTCTTCATGTGGCCTCTGCTCGTGAAGCACCGTCGTCAGCGCGGTCTTGACCGACCGCACGAGTCGTTCCCAGGCGCCACCCATGAATGGTGCGCCCGGAGGGATGAAACGCCATCTAATCGCCCTCCGCGACGCCTCTTGTTCGGCGCCAGCGAGGAGGGTGTTGCGCAGCTCTTTTCTGCGCCGTGGAAGTTGGTCCCGTTGTCGGACCAGATCTCGGCGGGGCTCCCGCGGCGCGCTGTCATGCGCCGCAGAGCCATGATCGCCCTTGTGTGCTCAGGGAGTGCACCACTTCGAGATGCACCGCCCGCACTGTTAGGCATGTGAAGAGAGCGACATACCTTTTTTGATTACTCCGGCCCACGGTGACTGTGAGCGGGCCGAAATAGTCCAAACCGGTGTATGTAAACGGCCGGTGATGATGCGCCAGTCGACAGGGAGGCAAGTCTCCCGTTATCGGTTGCGGTGGAGTGGCCGCCCTCTGGCGGCACTTGAAGCAGCTCCTGACCACCGCCTTGACCGTCGGGCGCAGTCGAATGACCCATTTGTGCTGCCGACAGTAATTGACGACGCTCTCCACGCCTGCATGGTGGAGTTGTGTGTGGACATGTTCCACCCACAGTTTCGTCGCCCGATGTTCGCCATCGACGATCGGAGGGTTCTTTGTTGCGGCGCTTACTCCCGTGGCGGCTGAAATTCTGCTGTCGAGGCAAATGAGTTCGTTAATAAATGTTATACTTAAAGCGTACAACCTGCTTTCCTTTGACACGGGTTTTTCCTTTTTTCGAGCGAGCGTAGTTCTTCCTCGAAGGCGGCCTCCTGACTCGCCTTTATGATTATGCGCTCGGCCTCTTCTTGCAACTCGGCTGGGAGCGTCACGAATCGCTACTCAGGTGCTTGTACGACTCGTTTCGCCGCACTTTTCGCGGCTTCGTTGCGCCTCCAATCCGGATTCTCGCTTGCGGCCGCCTTGGTCCTCTTGTAATGGACCGTGTTGACGCGTTGTTTGAAGCGTTGTACTGCTTGTAGTACGCGGGCGGCAGCTCTAACGTAGCGATTCCAATTTGAGAATCGATTCACGTCGGGCAGGACCTCCTTGTACTGTTTCTCCCGACGCTCTTTGCCTTGGCCGCCAGTAACGTGACTGTGACTCGTCCGTCGTCGTCCTCGGCGCGCCAGTAGAGCGCGGTCGCGTAGGCTGACTCGCTGGCGTCGGTGAACACGTGGAGTTGGAGTTTTCTCGCTCGGGAGTAGCCGGGATAGCAGCGCGGCACTGTTACGCCGCTGAGTTGCTTCAAATGGGTGAGCCAGTTCACCCAGGCGGCGGACAGTTCGTCGTCGATCGGGTCGTCCCAATCGGTGCCGCGTCGCCACACCTCCTGTAATAGCTGTTTAGCCCGCACAGTTATCGGCGACACCAACCCTAGAGGATCAAACAACGACATTACTATTTTCAATGCTTCTCTCTTCGTGGGTGCTTCTCGCCTCAGTAGGTTCGACGGTATGCGGGCTAAGTCTAGGTTGAATGCCAACCTGTCTTCTTGTGGCCTCCAAATAAGGCCTATAGAACTCGTTCAGTCCTTTCTATTTCCACCGCTTCGGTTGTATTGGGCGATTCGCCGAGCACCTTCAATACCGCGGGCGAGTTACTCGTCCACTTTCTTAATTCAAAATGAGCTTCTCTGTGTATGTTACGCACCTGAGTAGCGATTGTTATCGCCCTGTGTTCATCTTCATAGCTGTCGAGGTAGTCGTCCATGTAGTGTTTCTTCTTGATCGCCTCGACGGCCTCAGGATGCGTGTGTCGGTGTCTCTCCGCGTTGCGATTCATGACGTATATCGCTGTCGCAGGGAGAGCACGATGCGCCAAAGATTAATACCTTCATTCGGTACACCTCTGGCGGCCGGCTATCTCGGCGGTTTCCCCGCCAGAGGTAGCGCAGTGCGTCGCGATCTTCCTCGCGTAGTCCCACCTGCATGAACATCTCCGTGATGTCTGCTGTTACGGCGACGGGATGTTCCCGGAATCTCAGTAACACTGCGGGAAGAGGCTGTAACAAATCCGGTCCTGTTAATAAATTCTCATTCAAAGTCGTACCTTTTGTTTTGGCTGCTGCGTCGTGTACAACTCGCAATTTGTCGGGCTTCAGAGCGTTTACGACTGCGAAATGCGGCAAGTACCACGTCCTTGTAGTGTGGGACGTGCGTGGCGCTATTTCCGCGTAGCCCTTCTTGACTAGGGCCTCCATTTGCTCTTCATACCTTTCTTTAAGGTCGGGATTCTTGTCCAACTTGTTTTCTATGTTGTGCAGCCTTTTCAGCGTGTTTTCGTAGTTGTTCGGCAATTCCACGCTGTCCGATTTCCACAACAGGGCCGTCTGATATCTTCCCTCCGGCGATCTCTCCGTGTGTTCGTTCAGTATCTTGAGCGCCTTCTCGCCGGGGTCGTTCTTGGGCCTGCGGGGTTCTATAAACAGGTTGTCGGATGTTATAAAATCTCGCAAAAGTTCTCTGTGCGTTCGTCGGTCGTGGTTTGACCGACGAAATTCACTCTGTGTCCCAGAGTCCGAGTCCGGCTTCCATGTATCACCCAACCGAGCGGTGTGAGTGATGCGACCAGTTGATGTCTCCTACCTGACCGTGTTTTCGTGGCGAGGAGGAGATGCCAGTTATCCTGGCCTATGAGGATTCGGGGTTTCGCCTCTTCCGCTCGTTTAGCGGACAGTAGGCCCTTCAGGTGTCCGCAATCCCGTATCGCCTCGTCCGGGATGCGCTGCGCCGCCAACTGGAGATTGTCGACGGTGCGTGCTTCGATGCGAAGTCGTCCCCGGCTTCCTTCAATGTTAAACTTGACGCGCCGAGAATTGTTGCGTGTCTTCCTCTCCCCGTCGTACGTTGCTATGTGGAGTGGTTCGTCCGGCCCTTCCGCGCCGATGTCTCGAGCGAGTTCGTCGTCGATGAGGCTCACCGTCGATCCGTCGTCGAGTAAGGCGAAAGTGCGAGCCACTCCCGCCGGTCCTGAAATGCACACTGGGGCTATTTTTAAAAAGGACATCTGTGGCATCCATGTTGAGTTCACTGCCTCGTTCGCTGCTTCGCCGGGTGCGTCGGTGATCTTGTTTTTCGCTCCGAGTGCAGCAAGCGGTGATGTAGATACTCGCACCCGTTGATGTCGCATTTCTTCGGCTTGCATGTGTGTTGTTTGTTCCTGAATTTCAAACATCTGAAACATAATCTGTGCTTCTTTGCGATGTCCCACCGCGCGTCTACGGCGGCGTCGCGGAAGCGAACGCAGTCACTCATCGAGTGCGTTTCTTTGTTACACACACTGCATGTCGACCGTTTATCTGCCACAGTCGTGTGTACCCGCTGCCGGCGTGGTTGTTCGCCGCCGCCGAATCTTGCCGGCGAAGCCTTTTGTCCGTAATGACTTCAGGCGTCGCGAACGGGCTGCAGAAATCGGCTTCTCTTCTTATGAAGCGACAAAACTTTAATAAATCGGGCTCACCTCTATGCTGTGCGGCGGCGAACTCGTACCACTGTCTTTTCAACGTCGGAGTTAGCTTCTCCATAACTGCCTTAGTTACCTCCGGGTTGTAGAGGTAGAAGGCACAGTCGAGCGCTTGTAGTGTGCCCACGATGTTTTCTATCTTCGTGGCGAATGTGCAGATGTCTCTCGGCGTATCTGTAAGACGGGGTAGCGCGCGTAGGCGCTCTATTTCGGCTAAGGCGATTGAGTCCGGGCGCCCAAAGCGCGTTTCCAGACTCTTTAACACGGTGTTCGGGTCGGCGTTGGTTATAAGCAGTCTCTCGTACTGCTTTCCCTTGGCGATGCCCCGGAGGCTACGGCGTAGCCGGGACATGTTTTCCAACGTCGTGAAGTGGCTCATGGACTCTATGTAGGCCGCTCTATATGTGAGCCAATCGTGATGATCACCGTTGAACGTAGGCAACTCTGTGTACCTTAAAGGTTGCCTATGCTGTGCGGCTTGCACAGCTTGTGTTATGGCGGACGCGAGTTCTTGATACTCCGTCCTCGGTCGCGATGCGACCAACGCGCCGTCTTCTGCACTCTGTTGCGGGTTCGGCGTTGATTGCGGTTGCTGCGAAGCTGAGTTGTCTCGTAGCCAGGCTGCTACGACGGGCGGCGGTTGCTTCGTAGCGCGGTGTTCGTCGCTCCGTGCGGCGATTACAGGCGGCGGCTGCGTAGCTTGTTGAGTTCGTTGCCACGATGCGGCTTCAATCGTTGGCACTTCAGGCTGCGCAGTCGGGTTCACTGAAAATGGCCATAAAACGGACGGATTATTTGTTTCGGGCGTTGTGACGGGATGCGTCGGCGGGTGCACGGCACTGGCTCTCCGCCGGTACAGTCGCCGGGTTGTCCCATGATACGGCAGCGATCACTGGGTCCGATGACTGTATAGGGGCTTGCTTTCCCGTCGCAACATCGGTCGGTCGGCTCTCGATCGCGAGTAATTGGCTAGTTTGAACCCAGCCATGTACCGGCAATCTTGTCCGGCCTCCGTTATGACGGATTCGAGGTCGTCCTCGCTATCCTCCGCCTCGATTTCAGCTAGCTTGGCGGCCGCTAGCTCTATTTTCAGTGCGGTGAGTTCAGCCCTGGCCTGTGCCAGGCGGCGTGCCCTTGAAGCGTGTTTAGTTGACGACGCTGCTTTGCTTCGGGCTCGCTCTTGCGTCGATTGTTCCGTTGCGGCGGCAGGTCGCTCCTCCGCAGCGGTGCAAGGCGCGGCTTCCCGAAGCGTAGCGGTGTGTGTCGCTGCGCTCTCGGCGATTGTTTCTTCGGTTGCTTCAGTTGTTCCGGTGACGGTCGCCGACGTCGCTGTAGCGGACGTCGCTGTCGCCGAAGTCGCTGTCGCCGAAGTCGCTGTCGCCGAAGTTGCTGTAACAGACGCTGATTCCGCCCGCCTCCCGGTGGACCTTGTAACTGGCATCCTTCCCGTTCACGTTAATCCGGCTCACGAAGGACCAAAATGTGGGGCGTAGGATCGGCACGGAACGCCTTTCCGTCCCCACAATGAGTGCTGGATTGCGTGAAGGGAGGTGGCAATGCCAATTAATAAGGCCCGGAGGTTTTATAGCGTATATTCACTATTCACACGCAAAATGTTACAATGATCCGGCGGACACACAGTAGCGGCGTACGTTTCGCAGTGCGGCGTGAGCGGTGCAGCATGCACGTCGCTCTCTCCTTTTCTTGCACTGTTTTTCCTGGCTGGAACACTTCAGGGCTTCTTGTTTTCTTCCTTTTCTTGACTCGAACTAACTTGCTGGAACTGGAACTGTCGAATGCCAAAATTGCATTCGCTTATATATAACCCGGCTATCCCGTAGGGGAGAGCCGCCAAAAATAGAGCCTTTTTGCAGCCTCATTTTCACTTCCTAGCTATCACTATTTTATAAATAAAAGTTGGACCTCTGGAGTCCCCTATGCGAAATTTACACGGTTTTATAGATAAATCAATTACCTATAACTATACACAAAAATAATACGCCTATGTGCGATACGAAAAAGTTATAACAATAAAACATAAGAAAATTGTCTACAGACGACGCACAAAGGCCTTAAAAACGTTATTTACTTTGATATGAACTTATATACAATACCCATGTTTACGGCATGGGGTAGGCAAAAGCAAAAACTATGTCTATGTAAAGTTTCTACACTGTCACTTCAATATCTCGGTCGTGAGATCGCTTTATAACGTACCACTAAAAAACAGTCACACACACGTGCGCGGGCGCATTGTCCGTCCCTCTCTGGGTGTGTCGTTTCGCTCGACACACCTACTGCGCATGCGTGAATGCGCTGTCTCGCTCTTTTCGTGTGTGCGTCCTGCACAGATATAGTATATATATCATTTTAATCCAGGACACGGTCTATTATGTCCTAATCTGTTTCGGCGTTTACTTCTACATTCAAACATTCAAATGAATTAATAAGAATCTTGTTTCGAACAGGCCTCCATAATCGTATCAACTGACCAGCGATTTTGATCGTTAATCGATACTCTATCTAGACCCCACTCCTCTTACAGACGCACTTGTCTCTTTTCCAAATAAATAAATAGATACACCAGTAAACACCCGAGGTTCTAGGTTTAATTCCAAGTAGAGCAATCGTTTATATTATTGTAAGATTTAATATGCATCAGTTCTTATGACTGTACGGCACCACATCCTTCCAACTTATAATTTAGTTAGGGAGAAAATAAATTCGCCAATATAATAGTTGTAACTGTATCCACCCTTCTAGCTTCAAACGCATGAGCTTATAAATGACTTACTTTCTTTATACTGCAACACGTATTTATGCTTTTCGTGTATCACCATACACCGATAGCAGTCCTCGTTCCTGAAATTCATAAAAATTATATTATAAAGCTATCTATATTATAAATGTAAATATATCTGTCAGTCTATTGTTTTTACGAAGCTGTCGAACTGTTTTTGATGACGGTTTGGTTTTTACGTGTAGCAATATTTTCACAGATTTACTTTTGGATTTACTAAAACTGATAATGATTGGCAAAGTTCTCGGCTTTTATTTTCAGTTATCAGCCCGAAGCCTGGAATTTGAACCCAATATTGATCGCCTCGTAGTCTATCATAGGCCGAAACACACATGGCGAAAACTGTGTGCCCTGGTTAACAGTAGCCTCTGTCTACCCTTAAGGAGATAAATGCCTGATCTGTTTTTGACAATGATAATAAACTACTACGCACCTATCATACAGCAGGAACTTATCGTTGGAGTCCGTCTCCGAGCACTCGCCCTTCATCTGTATGTGCGTGGAGTTGATGACGATCAGGTCAGGGTTCCCGGACTGGAACCATCTGCCCGACCAACCCTCGGGGAACGTGCAGCCGCCGCCTGGAAAGATGTTGTTGTTTCATTACTCATGGATATGATAGTCAAGATCAAGGTCCTATCAAGCCTAGGGATATGCACGAACACTTTAAATGTATTTGTCATTTTCCAGATTTTTTTTACATATAATAGAAGGTTTATTTTTACATCCAATAAAGATGGCTCAACAGATAACAATGTACACAGAACTATTGTATCAAATCACTGGAGTTTATTTTGTAGAAAAACAAAAGAAACTCCAGTGTACATAGAGGTTACATAATAATATCAGTCCCTTATTACATAGTGTCCCACAAGTGGGCATGGGACTCCTCTACTCTGAATTGATTATTATTATTATTAATGAATAGTATATAATTCTTTTTTTTAACTTTTTTTAAACACATCACGCGCACTGAGGAGAGTGAGATTTAGCATTATTCAAATTCATAGGAGTATACAAAAATTAAATTTATGTATATTAAGTGATAAAATCATATCGAATTTCGACCCCAGAACAACCACAAATATATTCTAAATACGTCCATAAAAATTACTCTTATAATATGTTTAATTCTTTTGTCAGCCCTAGTGTCATTGCCCGATCAGGACTCGATTCCCGTGCTGCGCATGCGCGAACGATAAACAAAAGATTCCTCAAATCACAGCGTGAATTCTAAATTCAAAATTGTGGAATAAATAGGGGATATTTTATAATTCTATTTTTAAAACCGTTGATTTGGAAACGTGTAGGGTCAGAGACAATAGACCTAGGTCTCGATTGTGGTCTAGTGTTATTAGACCGCCTAGGCCTTCAATAACGCATTGTATACGTTTTATATTTTTAATTTGCAGCTGTGGTGCATTCAATGCATATTGGCGAAGTGTGAGTTACAAGCTTTTAGCGGTGAAAAATATGATAGCGTACATTAAACAATAATAACTAATAAGTAAAAATCTTCATGAAAGTATATTATTCTAGTGTATAGTATGCATATTAATTTAACAGAAAAATCAACAAAACTAAATATAATTATTTATTTAATAAATAAACACGCAACACACACGATTCGTTTTCGAAACCTTTTTTGAGATTGGTTAAAATACTCATAAACCACATTAGGACAGCAGGGTATACTAAGACCTTTTGAGCATAATAAAGGACAGCGCCCAATAGTAGAACTACGAATACATGGCTAATATTGTTTTGAAATAATAGTCCAGGGGACTTATTCTCTAGGATGGTTTTAACACGCCGTGTTATATTATGTTCATGAAGTTAGCTTGGAATGTTATTGTATATTCCAATTTCAAATATCATACAATGATGGGTGATTCATGCTCGTTTTGAACTAAAATAATGGGTGACGAAAGGAATCAAGGCCCAGGATAACCTTCACGACTATTTAACAAAATTTTGAACCCATTTAAAAGCATCGATAGCCTAGTTAGGTGTAGAACGGACTATCGAGTCGAACGTCCGCAGGTTCAAATCCCAAAGGCACACACTTCTGAAAATTATATGTATATTCTTTGTGAATTATAGCTTACTTTAACAGTGAAGGAAAACATTGTGAGGAAACCTACATATCTGAGAATTTCTCTATAGGAATTTCGAGGGTGTGTGAAGTCTACCAATCCGCACTAGGCCAGTGACGTGGACTAAGGCCTAATCCTTCTCAGTGGAGGAGGCCCGTACCCTGCAGTGGGACAGTATATAATACAGGGCTGATATTATTATTATTGTATACCTCAGTAAGCCCTTATCCCTCTCATCAGTAGAGGAGGCCCGTGCTCAGCAGTGGGACAATATATAATACAGGATTGATATTATTTTATATTTTAACCTTGTTCCTCGCCAGTCTCTCCTAGCTTGGCCCTGGTTGATTGTGGTGCGTACCTTTTGTCCACGTCACAGAATGGGAGCCAGGTGTGTCGACTGTCGTGTTGTTTTAACCGAGTCGTTTGTCGTGCCTTTCACCTTAGCAATGTCGTTTATAATTGAATGATTTAGTTTGAAATAGGGAACGTTAGAGCGTATGCGCATGTTTAGACGCGTACCAAATGTAATGCAGTAATTTTTTTTTGTTTTTTTACAAAAGTAGGAGCAGAAAACGCGCAGTAAGCGCACATACCTCAGCTATAATTGTCAGATAATGTTTCGTAATTCACCGTTTGAATTTGGTGGCAGGATATGTTTTATATCCGCCCGGATAGCGACTATCACACACAAGATGTTAAAACCCGCCATAGTAATTCAACAGGCCGGCATAATTTTGTGGAATGTCGAGGCGTAATCATCTCTCGTGATTCGATATTATATTGGACCCCACTTCACTTACCATCAGGTGCTGTAGGATGCCCTTAAAAAAAGGTGCTATTAGATGCGGAATATCGCGATGTTCATTACCTGGCGAGCAACATGATCATCTTCATTAAATAGCATAAGAAAAATATCACGGCCTCGAAGTTACTACAAACCATATCCTTCATATGAAAGCGGCGCAGCGACGGGACCGCTTTATGCCAATCATAACTGGCTCATAATACAATTTGCCGCAACTCTTCAGAGCCTTTCTTAATCACATTTCCGTTGTTGGTAACACACGTGGCGGGCGTCATGCTAGAGTGAGACATTGGTTGCTGATTTAAAGTACTAGCATAATATATTTTAAACCTTTATAATCCATACAGACTTATAAGTCGCTTATGATGAGATGAAAGACAAGTAAATGAGACAAAATTTTACTAAGTCGCAATTAGAACAACCAACTCGGACCAGAAAGCAGAAAGATATAAGCTTTAAAACAAATGTTGGATCAGCCCCGTCCAAAATAGAATATGAAAAAAAAACTGTAGTACTTGTGCTTAATACCTTAGGGACGAGTTGGGGCCCTAAATCGCAAAGTGCAAGCTCCAAAATACAAACCTTTCTTTATTAGTTTCTCTCAGAAAACGTAATGTGTTTAAAAATACCACTACCTACCATACCCTGTATTATATACTGCCCCACTCCGGGCCACGGACCTACGTCACTACCCAAAAAGTATAAAGCTATTTCTCCAATAGGGCTTTATATAATCCAATGACGAAACGTGCAATCAACCTGATGGTATAATAAAAAATATAATTAAATTCTATCCCGCGTACTGCATAACGCGGTCCAATATAAACTCAACCAGGATATAATATAATCGAGTTTCATTTCTGAATGCCTAATGAACTTGCTAATTTACTCGCTAATATTATACCCGTCTCTGTCTAAAAGACATACGTTAGAGAGAGACGCGTATACGTACCACCTAAGAGGTATTAAATAAGTAGGGTTGTCACAGCTTAAAGAAATAGAGGAGGAATCTTCGTGTTTTTTTTAAATTATTTAACAAAAGGACACAATACAAAACTCAATCATTATTACAATAGTTAAACACTAAATTACATTAAGACTAGATTGTCCTTAAACCTATGCCCTAATTGAAATTAAACTGCGGAAACAATTCTTATTTAGGATTATTTTGGAACAAATTGATACAGATGGCGTGATCGGTGCTTGTGCGCTACTACTTGATGGAAACATACAATGAGCTAAGCAGATGGACAAACACAAGCATGGGCATAACGGATAGGCGGAAAATTCTTGACATACATACATAACATCACGCATTTATCCCCGAAGGGGTATGCAGAGGCGCAACTAGGGCACCCACTTTTCGCCAAGTATGTTCCGTCCCATGATGTGATAGGGGGCGAGCCTATCGCCATATCGGGCACAAATTCCAGACTCCGGGCTGATACTGAGCAAAAAAACCCAAATATCACTTTGCCCGACCCGGGATTCGAACCCAGGACCTCAGAGCGCTATTGTACCGGACGTGCAATACAACTACGCCACCGAGGCAGTCTTGCAGTCTCAAATTCTTAACAACTCTAGAAAAACCTTTGCACTTATCGCAGCCTCTCCTGGTGTAGGCCCTTCGTTGAATTTGAGGACCTTTTTTACCTCCACCAACTGCCCTTAGACAAAATTCGTAGTTACGTCAATGCACAAGGTACTTACTACCTAGCATTAACAGCAGTCGCGAAGGGTGAAATTTTTCAAAAGATAACCCGAGACAATAGAATCGTATTAGTTAACATGTCGGCGCCAATTTAACGGGAAACGAACTAAAACCAGATATTAAACTGTAAATAGTAAGTTATAGACAGGACATCAGGGCCCTTATTCTGTATGATAGTGTAAACGCGTAACGCGGCCGTGTCATGTTATCTTCGAGAAATGTGCGTGGAATGGTATTCTGTAAGCCAAATTTCTATAGTCCTAAACATGACGCGTTGTGTTACGTGCTTGTTACGCACTGTTAAAATAACGTGCGGCATAGAGAATAAGGCCCCAGGGCCAAATTATTGTGTAAAAATTTATTATCAATAGGTAATAAGGCGCTGTCTTCTTTGAAAAATCCGTATGTCGAGATGTCACAGCGTCCTTAGGATAATGATACAAAAATAATATATTTACATAAAATATGCTAATATACGCTTTAAAACGTGCAAATCATGATATTGAAAAAATATGAAGTATTTAACATTGATGTTTTGCTATCTCACAGTAGAATGAGTAACCATTGCATAAGCACGTAATTTTTGTATGACAATCTTCCCATTGTCCGCTCTATATAATCTTTAACTAAAAACGAACGTAAATAAACCTAAAAGGGAAGCCGGTAGGTATCTGGTTGTATGGAACCTTCGCCACTGGAAGGTAGGATGCTTGTATGTAAGCATATTATACAGATCGGTTGTTACGGAAGCACTGATCCGAGATATGGATACGATTCCCGGGGGCATTGTATTTAATTACCACACGGAATTTTCTGATAATTATTATTCATGTAGGTTGTTAATATTAACAAACAAATCAGGCCCGCATTCAAATATCTCTGTGGTGGGCACGGACCTCCCTTATTGATTTGGAGGTGGGCCTTATGTTTCATGTCCAAATAAATAACATTTTCTATCAGCAACTCACATATGAGTTACTTGGGAGAGTTTTTGTGTTATATTTACTGTTCCTACTAACTTCCTAGACCCAGTGCCGGATTTATATTTTTTATGAGTCACTTTATTTCCGCCGCCCCATGTATGTATGTAGGTTTCTAAAATACTTAATAATTTTCCATTTGTTTGTATTATGGAAGGCACTAAAGTTAAATAAACGTATGATTAATTAAATCGAGTGAGCGTCCTCTGAAATCTGCCGCCCCTAAGAGGCTGCCGCCCATAGGCTATACGTACTATTTCTAAATCCAGGACAGCCTAGACCCTATTATATTATCGTATATATGAAGACTTTTGCTCATGACTGTCCGCGTCAACGTTTTCCGGGAAAAAGTCCCGTTTGACATTTTCCCGGGATAAAAACTAGCCCCTGTACTTCTCAGGATCTCAAACTATCTCCATACAAAATTTCATCGAAATCCGTTCGGTAGTTTTTAAGTTTATCGCGTTCATACAGATGGACAAAACGAAGGCTTCTTGATAATATGTAGGGATTATAAGGAGGTTGAAATTAGACGATAATTTGCGGCACACTCCTTCGGGAAAATAGAAGTGTAATCTATACATATTACCCTATATACACAAATACCCTCTTCTGCCTGTCTGTATGTCTTCGATTTGCTCAAAATCTACTAAACCGATTTCTATGAAATTTGCTATGGAAATAGTTTAAGACCCTGGGAAGGTTATAGGTTCTATCCCGGGAAAATATATAGCGGGAATCTCCTTCACGCGCGCGAAGCCGCGAGTAAAAGCTAGTATGTATATAAAATATTGAAATAAGGCCTCCTTGAGTAATTAACACAACATAACATAGTCATTCCTGTGAATCCTGATGAGGTCTAATTTTGTGTTTCTGGACTCATCTATATTATGTTCTAAGCCAGATATGCGAAGATTTATGTTCAACTACTGACGCTTTTAAGGGTTTTGTGACAGGAGATGGTCTGTGAAATCTTCTTACTTAGTCTGTGCCGCGTGCATGCAACTTTAAATGGATGCTCTTCAACTGTAACAGCTAACGATTTGATATGTTTTCAGAATATTCATATGGCAAATATCTTGACTGTCTTGGTGGCCTACAGCGACAACACCGTTCCAAGGTTCCGGGTTCGAATCCCGAGTTGGGAAAAGTTATACTTTTATTCTACTCAGTATCAACTCGAAGCCTGAAATTCGTGCCCAATATGGCGTTAAGCTGACCCCAAGTCGAAAACAGGCGGAAAGTGGGTGCCCCGGTTATACCTCTGCCTACACCTTCGGTGCTAAAGGCATGGTGTATGTTCTTTTTTTTTTAATATCTTAACAAATATAACAAAAAGGTAAGTAATCCCGGAATAATGGCCACAATGGATCATGTTTTTTTTATTTTACAGTTAAAAAATCTATGACAGGAGTAAGAAAGCATTCGATCTAAATTCTTAGCTCACAATTATTCCGCACCGTTATACTCCTGCAAAATAAATTCAACTCGAAATTCGATTCGCTTTTTAATTAAGCACACAAACAAAGCACTCGGCTACACCGTGCGGCCATTTTGTGAAGTAAACAGACCGGTGCGGCGCGTTCCCACTGGCCGTCACGACACGATTTGTCGCATCACATACGACATTTCTAGGAAGAATTCATTAGTGAACAATTTGTATGTGAAATTATGTTGGACCGACAAATTAAAAATAACCACGCATTTTAAATATTACTGTCAGGGAGCCCTATTCTGGAACATATCCGTCTCATTGCAATTACGGGTGTTCTAATTGAAGGACAGTTTTGATAGCCGTATAGGTAAATAGGTGATTCATAACTCTCTCACCTAAACGGTTATCAAAGCCGTCCTCTGAATAGAGCGTCTGTAATTGCAAATGACGAATTTGCCCCTATAGATGGATTAGGGCTCCTGGCCTTACCTTGTTCTCATTGGTACGCCATAAAGGCAATAAATGTATGCTAAAAAAATCACGAGTGCTTACCTTCCCGGTACGTATTTGTTACCATTGTCTAGCAAAAACAGCCTTTGTAAAAACGCTGCTAAGACCTTTATTGCATTTTGTCGTGTCGTGTTGGCTAATGCAAAACTGTGGTATTTCACAAAATGGCGGTTCGCGCGCAAAAATCGAGTGTTTTGTTTTTCAATTAAATGCGGGCTAATATTTTGCAGTATTAAGAGGTAATTTCGTTGTGTACCTGGGATATTGTTGGGTTTGCATTTTTCGGGGGAATTAGGGCTTTGGAGGCGTTCGGCAGGTATATTTCTGATTGCTATTCAGTAACTTTTGATCATTGTGTGAACTCTATGTAATAAAGTGTGTTTTCAAAATAAATGATTTTTCTCAATTCACATACATTAAACCTGCACGTATATTTTTGTTTACCTGTTCAACAAGCCGACATGGATGACCTAATTACGATTTGACTTTCATTGAAGACTGTTCGAGAGCTTGCATTGTTTAGGCGTGCTGTGTTTCAATTTGAAGGGCATTGTAGCCAATTTTATTCGGCATTCTTAACATCGTGTAACGTTGACGAGCAGTGCCATGCAGTGCTTAATAATTCATAGGTTTTTGTGGTATGAAAATAAATGCTGCACTATCAGTCACGCTGGTATTGCAACCAGGAGCTGAATGAGGGTTCCCATTGTTGGCAAGATTGAAGAAGATAGCTGTGCGAAATATGTGTGATATCCCTGTGCCTAACCTAAAATGATGTCTCGCCCAAGACAATAGAGAACCGGGCTATGTTTGATTTTGTTCATTATTCTATATGTAATGGTTAATAATACGAAAAAGAAGCACTCCTGCGAAAACTGCATAAAAATTGGTTACAAAATGGGCGAGTAATTCATATTTCAAATATTGTAACGTGCAGAAGTGGGCGCGATGTGGGGATATCGTTTCATCTCTTTTTTTCGCACGCATCGTAATTCCTGATGACCTCAAATGTGGGTATTTCGTCTCTTTTCTGTTTCTTGTTAATTACCCCTTCCACCGACATTCAAAGACTTATAACTTGCTGAATTTAAACCGGATTTTAATAATTCCTTTTGTGTTATAATTTATATAATGTAAATATTTGATAATTAGCAAAGAACAAAAATGAGTCCGGTACCCTATTCTTGTGCGTTCAGTCTCGACATCGAATGCACGCCCATGCACGGGGGGACATTTGCCGCGACCCTGGGTACACAGTTAAGTGTTTATACGTCATGGTGTTAACTACACATTGAAGCCTATGAGAATATATATGTATAAAACACAATAATTGTGTTATATCTATACATATTATAAAACAAAGTCCCCAAAAGCTGTCGTTCTGTATGTGATGAGTGATCCACTTTCTCCAAATCTACTGAACGGATTTTTATGAAATTTGGTATGGAAATAGTTTAAGGCCCTGGCAAGGTCAAAGACTACTTTCTATCTTGGGAATATATACAGCGGGAATTTTATTCCCGGAAACTCCTACAGTGGGCGAAGCCGCGAGCATAAGCTCGTTTCTTTTGTTTTTCTCTCCTTTTATTGTACATGTTATACTGTTATTGTCCCAAGAACAAATGTTTTTTTCTTTTTTCTTTCATATGGCGACCGTGATGCTTATAGACAGACTTACTCGTCTCGTCACTCATATGAAAATTATAAATACGTGATATTGTACGAAACGGCCATGCATTAGTATGATTAGAACGCGTTGTCCGTTATCAAACCGTACGATCATGATTGTCACCGATACAATGACATCGGTATAACGCTGGGAACACACTGAGGACATTAGCAATTATCAACCCTCAGTATTATAATATAAGGCGTAAATTGCTGAAAATCAAAATCAAATGTCAAATCTGTCAAATGCTATTTTTAATTAGACTACAAAGTCACCCCTTACCACGTGATGGTAGGTGAGTAGGTACAGATCAGCGAGAGATGATTACCGTTCGCCAGTCGATACAATTATGCCGGCCTGTTTGTAACCGGATATACACAGGCCGTTTTCAGAACACGGCACTTACGTGGGACACTGTGGCGGGTTTAACACCTTGTATAAAATCGCTATCCGAGCGGACACAAATAACCCGCCACAAGCAAATGCGAAATATCGTCGAGTTATTTCAACCAGTAATGGCTGCATTTTCGTCTCGATTAACGCGATAAATGTCATTAGCCGTCAGTGTGGCCCCAGCTTTAGAGGCCCTCATTAGCATCGATTGATTGTGTGCTTTGAAGTTGTAGCCACGAGTTGAATGAAAGATCAATTTTATTTCAATAATACATACACACTCACGCCTTTAGTCCCCGAAGGGGTAGGCAGAGGCTCAACCGGTTCACCTATTTTCTGTCCTGTGCATTCCTACCCATGATGAGATAGACACAAACCTAAGATAGATATCCTATCCATTCTATCGTCATTTCAGACACAAATTCCAGACTCCGTGTTAAAACTGAGTAGCAAAACCGACATTACTTAACCCGACCGGGGGATTGAACCCGAGACCTCACCACTGCAGTCGTACCGTAACACAACCACGCCACCGATGCAGTCTATATATTATTTCTATAATATCTATAATAATACCTGCTCGTTTACTGTCCCACTGCTGGGCACGGCTCTTTACTGAAAGAGTTTAGGTTTTAATCCACCACGCTGTTTGCGGCAGACTTAACATACTTTTGTCAATCTTAGAAACAAAAAACAATCAAGTTCTTTCATTTCTCTAAACCTGTCTCTAATCGGGACCAGCAACACTTGGACTCTTTGTCCAATTGTCTGATATACATCATTTAATTTCTTCTTCCCTGCCAGCCCGAGCTGGTTTCTTTGTTTACTAAGTATATTTTTCATTTATTTTATTTTCAATATAAATTGTCTTTGTTTATATAAGCTAAATTAATTAAGTAATAATTAAATATTCTCATGTACCTTCACTTATCATAAGTGCAACTATGTTCGCCTACGTGATGAATAAAGAATTTTTTTTTTTTTTTTTTTTTTAAATTGATTCAGTTCCCAGGCGCATCAAAGTGTCGCCAAGTCAGAGACCTCTCGAGTGGCCTGTCACAACAACGACGACCGGAACGGCGCAGCGCGACGTCTTCACTCATTAAACAATTGCCACTGTCAAATACAATTGCCGGTTGCTTGACGTCGAGACGTTTTGTATCCGAGGGTGGGATATACTTTAAATGTAGCAACACGCCTTTTAAAGAGGCAGACATTAACACATCTATTTCGCAAGCTGTTGGGTCTCAGATAATAGGGGGTGA
Source organism: Manduca sexta (assembly GCF_014839805.1). Taxonomy (NCBI): domain Eukaryota; kingdom Metazoa; phylum Arthropoda; class Insecta; order Lepidoptera; family Sphingidae; genus Manduca; species Manduca sexta. The sequence continues at coordinate 19,704,708 of NC_051142.1, read as the reverse complement.
ACCTATTCCCGTTTCAAAAAACGATTAAAGACTAAACGCCCTTATTCATAGTCGTTTTTTATCTAAGGACGGAGCATTGCTGTGAGAAGTCTGTTTCTAAGTGCTGACGGCATGGCGGCCTTCGCAGTGCGTAAACATGGGGCCGTTGTGATTGTCTAATATTGAGATAATTTAATCTAGTTGGCTGTCAGATAAACAAAGCTGAACAAACAGCAAGCTGTCAGATAAACAAAGCTGAGAAACAGACTTGTTATCACAGCAATGCTCCGTCCTTAGATAAATAACGTCTATGAATAAGGGGGTGAGTAGATACTGACCCAGGGATAGAACCAGACTTCTAACCCGCGGCAAAGATCCATAGTATTTTTTTTATACAGCCACGGCAAAATAGCCCTACTGTATTTGGCAACAGACACCACTATCCCTTTCCGTTGGCTCTATAAATCCTTATGCACAAGCCTGAGGCAGTTCGTTCATCGGTGACCACTTACCATGTAGAGCCACATCTGCTCGCTTGCATTTACCAATACCGGGGGCTTGCAGTGAATGAAATAAATCTGTGCATTATATATATATATAAAATTAATATGAACATAATTGTTTTCGTTCCGCTTGGCTGGGGCGTCCCACCTGTCTCTGTGTAGCGCGACTTAGAGTTTTGATACTTTGCTTTTTAAAGGCTGGTCTACGATTCTTATGGTATTGTGGTTGTTTATAAGATCTTGCATGTTTTTCATTCATTCATGAAACGAGCGTTTCCTACCCCTAATATGCTCGTCGCTGTTAAAACACGCCCTAAAAGTGTGAATTGAAATTATTATCACAGTTTAATGCCATACAGTATTTTGTTTTGCGGACAGTAATGCACAAGACTGTGGCACCCACACGGACGTCTGTTGGAGAAGAGCCTGCCACCTATGCCTAGTTCAGGGAATGAATAAAATTAATCTAATAAATCATTTTTAGATAACGCTTTTAACCATGGATATCATTCACATCGAATAGAAGAGCGGTGAATGTTTTGTTTTAAAAACATATAGAACTATGCCTTTTTGCGGCTTAAAGCCACGGGCAATCATTTCTTTACATTCGTTCATGCACTATTGGTTCACCCACCCGTGAATCATAGTTAGCTGCATGATTAATAAAACTTGTTTAACTTGTGGTTAAAATCCCAATAACTCATATTATTCCACACAAGGGAGGTATATGTATATCAGTTCATACAGCCAGAAACGTAATTTGATTGGGTAACGCATTGTTTTCCTTTGGTTTTCTAGGCTTAATGTAGTCCACTAGTCCATTAACTTAACTAATTCCTACTTCTATTACAAGTAATACTAAATGTCGACGTTGACGTCTTATAAAAAGATAATGTAAAGTATCAAGACAATATATCGCAGTATACAGTCCGTAAGATGTAACTCTGTGCCCAGGTGTGTTGTAAAGACGTTGTTCTTGTCTCCGGGCCTGCGGGACACGGTACCGTTGCACACTAGTGTTGTGTCAGTTATCGATTATATTTATCGATAACCATATCGATATAATATTTGAGTAAAAGTAAGTAGCTACATATTATTTTTAATTAATTTAATGTGACGAATGTCCGCAGATTCAACATTACATATGATGCAAGCCAACCACATTGACTAGGTCTTAAGCTATTGTTGTTGTAGAGCCGAGTTTTGAGCTCAATTAGTGTACCTATAATCTACATTCACACAGATTGGCTGACATAATTCTGTCGATCATCAGACGATGTAATGTCGTCTATATTGTGATGTGATAGAACTACATTATCAATAATACAGCTCTATGTAAAATTATCTTTATTTTAATCCTGAACTCCCTTAAGTATTAAGAGTTAGTTGGATTACTATTCATAATTTCAAAATATTTTGAAAATCTGTCACGTATGCAAGTTACACAATTCAGTAAATTAATAGTATAGTATTCTAAAATGGACGCGACAACTTCATATCGGCAGATCGAATCTAAATATTTTCTATCGACATGAACGACCACATCCCTACACCCAAAGCATCTATCAAACTATGACAAATATTGTTTTTAACGTGCCGCCGCGGGTTCCGTATCGACTACCCTCCGCGCATAGCCGCGCGTCGGATTTCTAAATATTTATACCCAATTTTGCTGGCATTTTTTGAGGGAGTTTATATTTTATTTTATAGATGCGATTTTAAAGAGCGATTCCCAAGTTGGTAAACACTGGCGACTTGCCTGTTCCCATAATTTGTCCGGGATTTGTGCCAGAGAAGGCGATGGGATCTCTCCAAACATTGGGTAGGATATGTATGATATGTTTTTAAATAGTATTCTAAATTAAGTAGTTTGTAATACAATTTAGTTTCCGTACAATTTTTGTTTATATTACTCACTTAAGTATAGCAGATGTTTATATTGTTAATTGATTTATGTAGAGTCGTTTCCATAGTATAATTTCAATTAGCGCATAGGTTTAAGGAAGACAATCTAGTCTTAATGTAATTTAGTGCTTAAGTATTGTTTATAATGATGGTGTTCTGTGCTATGCCTTTTGTTAAATAAAAAAAAAAGCCGGGCTAGGTTTCGTGACTGTCTTCCCCCTGAATATAAGCGTAAGTTTATGATTAGGTGCTTTTTGTAAAGCACTTAACAAGGAGGCACAAAATTCTGCTAGTGTCACGGCGCATCTCAAAAACAGCTAAACATTATCAAAGCCTTTTTTGGCAAATAGAAAATATTTTAGGCTACGGTACTTTTTCTTAGCGTAATGAGTATTTCCGAAATCAAACTGGATACTTAATTTTTCATAAAAAAAAACTTATTTTTTTATATCTAATGTCCTTACTCTACCTACATTCTATTTTCCGACAAAGCCTACAAAATGACTGCGCGGAGTTTTAATTTATTTACGATGCTCTGACGCCCACGTGCTAATAGTTTCCGAACCCCGAAAATAGTCACCGCCACGTGATAGGTCAATTTACGAAAAGGGTTGAGAGCGAGCGGAGGAATTTGACCATGTTTGATTTTATAGTACAACTAACGACCCGCCCCGGCTTCGCACGGGTGCAATGCTGACTATTTAATGTTATTATTATACATATAAACCTTCCTCTTGAATCACTCTATGTATTAAAAAAAACCGCATCAAAATCCGTTGCGTAGTTTTAAAGATTTAAGCATACATAGATAGGGACAGAGAAAGCGACTTTGTTTTATACTATGTAGTGATGTTTATTGCTTTTACACACTGATGAAGGTCCCTTAAGGTAAGCTTCAGAGACAATAGCAATGCGACTTCGCATGTGAAGTATTAGCCTATCCCGCTCTCTTCACCGGGACACCTCGCTGGTGGTAAGATGCAACGTGATTTTATAGTCGTTTTGGAACCAAAATGCGGTTACTTAAAACAGTTTGTAGGACCAAAAAAAATTGTTAATTAATTGTACTTTTGATAATTAACAAAAATAGTTTTTAATATATTTTTTTACTCGTAGTGTCAATTGACGAGAGATGATGGGATATATTTTATATTCGTCCGGATAGCGGCCACCGTACAAGGTGTATATCCCGCTATAGTGGCCCACGTAAGTGCGTCGCGTTTCGGAATCAACCTGTGTATAGCCTAAAACAGGCCACCATAACTGTGGCAACTGGCGAGGGGTAATCATCTCTCGACACTATCTAGACCCTACGCTATTACCATAAGGTGCAGTAATTTTACCGTGCCCACAAAATTAATAAATAAAATAATTGCCTACTATGAAAAGGCACACACTAACTTGAAGGAGTTTTGTTAAAAAAGATCAGCGAAATTTAAACTTTTTCTTATTAATACCAACGTGATAATAAAGAGTTTTTAACACCTGGAATATCCTTGCTAGAGCGGTCTTTATCGACTCAATAAACTCTTTGTCCAGCGGGAGGGCATCTGGCTAACCTCTCGGCTAACTTTTGACTTCCTAATAAAGCTGCGTTTAGATTGCTGCTACTAAAGCGAGACGGTTCACGTAAGTGATAAGTTAGATATTACTTTGGTATTCATATTTATATCAAACTAACGACCCGCCCCGGCTTTGCACGGGTGCAATGCTGATACTAAATACACTACAGAAAAACTGTGAACGTTGTATATAAAAACATAGCGGCCCGCTCTGGCTTCGCACGGGTATAATATAACAAAATTACTGTATTTCTCCACTATTTAATGGATGTTATTATTCATATAAAGCTTCCTGTTGAATCACTCTATCTATTAAAAAAAACGGCATCAAAATCCGTTGCGTAGTTTTAAAGATTTAAGCATACAAAGGGACATAGGGACAGAGAAAGCGACTTTGTTTTATACTATGTAGTGATACATACAAGAAAATTCTCAAGGATTTCTGTTACTCCAGGACGTAGTAACGATTTCAAATAAAATTATTAATGTTTCCATGCTACGTGCGATCTGACCGCCTTGTACGCAGGAAGATAACACTAAGGTTTAAGGCCTAAACACCATAGTTTAATTTGTTACATATAAATACACCCACAGTTCAATATACTCGCCTGATGTATAATATAAATGTTAATAATATGTACATAAGGGTTAACCGCGATAAATCCGGAAAATAGTTTTTTCAATATTATTACTAACATTCGCGTAAACATAAATCATTATGCACGCCTAATTGCTAATAAGAAGTTCAATTTGTTGTAAATGATGTTTGCCATCCAATCTGAAGCCAATAAATGTTTCTTTCTTTCTTGATTTTTCATATCTGATATCTACACCACAATATTTTTCGTTTCATACAAATATTTTTCCCCTCTTATAATTGATACTAGAAAAAGGTGTAGTACAGGCATTGATGTTTGTTTTTTAATATAACAAACTGACACTCGTTTTTTTAATATTGTTTCATTTCCGGAAATGAAAAAACTAAATTGAATTTTTCGAGTTTCCGGTATTGAAGAAAGCCGGATGTGTGCTCTATCGATATGTTTTTTAGTGTGACAGATTTATTTATCTATATTGAAACGACCAGTTAGCGCCATTCTCTGAAGATCAAATTATACTCCAACTATGTTATTTCTAAGTCAATTGCACTATGCTGTAGTTTTGCTGGTAGTAGGATATCCGCCCGGATATTGATCACCGTACACAATTATGCTGGCTTATTCGAACCGCATATACACATGCTGATCCCGGAACGCGACACACTTACTTAGGCCACTATGGCGAGTTTTAATACCTTGTGTGCGGTGGTCGCAATCCGGGCGCATATAAAATATATTCTATCATAACCAAGTAAGTTATTGGAAAGATTTAATTTAGAACTTTTAATTTATAAACAGCATGTTTTCCCCCGTACTATAATCTCTTATTGCAGTAAAGAGAACGTCCCGTTTCATTACCTAACCGCCTGGCAGTCCGCTTGAAGTCAACATTACCAAATTACCGGTAAAAGGAGATTTAAACTGCCTATTTAAATGTAAATACGAGCTTTATGCGTCTTTAATCACTGTAGCTAAATTGTTTTCTTCTTCGCTAAACCCACAGCCACCTGGAATAAAACAGTCTCAAGGGACGTTCCAAAAAACGCGTCGTTTTCATACTGCATTATAAAGAAACCCTTATTAAGTAAACCGAGAATCCAACATCATAACTAACCAGAACCAATCTAAAGGTGGTTAAATTGCGGGGTCTTAGCAAACTTAACTGCACAGTTAAAGGGCCAATTTGGACGTACACAATGCGGTTAATTTAACTTTAAAACGGTCACAATTCACCTTTATAGGGACACTGGTTTAGTAATGCTGATATATTGATATTGCAACGTCCGTTTGTTTAGGAAGATTGGTCATACTACAGTACACTTCTTATGTATATTCGAGGAAAAAGAAAACTAAGGCGCCGCGCAGACTAAAGAGTTATTACAACAGAGCTTCAATTGAATTGTTTAATTTAATTTAATAACATGTCTATAAGTCATTGATTTTGAAATAAACCTTTACGGATTTTATCACGGTTTTTTTATATTATTTATTTTCTCTGGACGTTTCGAAGATTTTGCAGCCTTCGTGGTCACGGGGCGGACTGACCCCGTAAAAATAGTTTTATTTCAATGACTAACATTCGCGTAATCATAAGTAATCGTTAGCCACTGATTTGTCATATTATCTACATTCTTCATTAAATATTGTGTCTAGCCACCTTATTATTAAAATTATTGTAAATGACCAGCCATAAATTACGTCAGATGCTTTTTAGAACTCCACCTCATCCTAGTAATAAGTCATATTTATGGGACCCACATATTTTTAATTTGAGTGACGTTTAATTATTTCATTACAGTTAAAGTTCAGTGTCAAACTGTCACATATGACGTCACGAATCTTGACGTCACTTCTTGTCACACGACGTCACGTACGACTTCACCTATTATATACGAAACTACCTTCACCGGTATCAGAAATAAGATATATTTCATATCCTTCGCACATATTGTTGAGTGCAGAATTATCATAAGGCATAAAGCCTCTTGATCTTTAGCATAACGTTCTTTGTGAGGCCGAGTGTCCACTGCCGTATGGAAATTTTAAAATATCCTTTACATGTATTCATATTGTCAGGGAGCGGAAAGGTTGACTGTATTCGCGTCTGGACCCGCGTGGGCGTCAGTAAGGTGCAAAAGATTTTTTTCGATAGTATTAAAGTAATGACTGGTTTACTGGTGTAGTGGAAACGTTAGCAATCTACGGTTGTCTGGGGTCGTTAAGAATTGGTAGTCGAAATATATTTATAAAGAAACTAATATTTGTGTGAACAAACTTTGTCTCCCTACTAATATCAAATTCTATTATAATCGCTGAAATCTATCAACATATCAAGAAATAAGTTGTTTTTTGGGTTATTGTATCCCGCCTGATGTATTATTAGAAAAAGAATTAATATTTCTTGCGGCAGCCACAAATAACCGTCAAAATAAATTTTGAAATTTGAATATCGAACGAATATGCGACACTAGCGCCACCAGACTGTCAACGAATCCGGACGAGAGTGCTTCAAGCGATTGGACGCCGGCTTGTCGGAAAAGAATGATTGCAAAACTGTCATGGCGCTGACGTCGGCGGACGTGGATATACGTCATCGCAAGAGTCTCGACGAGTTAAACCGCCGAGTGACGGCCAAATTGATTCCGCGTGACGCGTCAACATCATTGGGCAATGTGGGATTCTTCGAGTGGTTGCGAGTTTATGGCGTGACATTCAAGCGACTCGCATAAGTTCAAATCATAGATGACCACTCCATTCTACTCTATACTACATCTCGTGACTTTTAGGTATTTTGTCCTGAGCGAGAAAAAAATAAGATAGGGTAATGTGGTGTACATATCCCCCTTATTCCCAAGGGAGTAGGCGTTCAAGCAGACACCTCACTTTCCGCCAAATGTTTCCCGTCCCATGATGTGATAGGCGAGCCTATTCCCATTAAGCACAAATTCCAGACTTATTGCTATTATTGAGCAGAAAAACTAAAATATTATTCAAATGTTTTAATTTGTTACGAGCAACATCTTTTAGCACCGGCCATAAACTCCCACAATACTCGGTAGTCGATTTCATCGAGATGAGATACAATACTTAGCAATGAAAATTACGAAGTGGCCTTAAATGGACGCGATGGACCCAAGCCTGTCACCTCTTGTCACGCTAACTAAAAAAAACATGTAATAACACATAAGTCACAAATAGATTAACATATTGTCGTGTCAGTGTTAATTGGCAGCCTTTTGCCAGACTATCTGGCGGCTTCGTGTGCCACTTAACCGACTGTCAGACATGCTAACAAAACACGCACAGATTACATATTACTAGGTTTTGCTCGTGTCTCTGCCCGCGTAAAGACAATATGTTGACGTAGAAGTTGGTCTTTGTATGTAAAATTCCAAATATATTTAGGGGTTAACGGGTTTGCTTTAAACATTTTCACACACTTGCAAATTAAAGATATTATATTTTGTAGTAAATACAAAGGTTTCCAGTAGCTACAGATCCCCCCTATTTTTAAGTCCCTACCAGTCCCTATTTCTTTCCTTTGAGATCGAGCGCACCCCCCTGAGTCTTCTGGATTTTTTATTACTTAATAATATCAAAATATACTATTCCACTGCTGGGCTTTTCAACATCGGTTGAGGCCGTAGTCCAACAATGCATTCTTTCATTGTTAACTACATAAACTTTACAAATTATGGATGATTCAGCACTTTCCTACTGCTTATTGTTGGAAACCTTGGCACTGTGTCTCATATGGGTTTTTTCTTCAAATCTTTTCTGTATTAATTAACAAAGGTTTACAATACGTACAAAGTTTCCGTGCTTGATTTTTTACAGTTAGGGTGTCAGGGGAAGGTCTAAGTTCAGCTCTTTGATACGTAGCTCGCCCTTATATTATGGCAATAGGTTATTCTATCACGGGACAAGAACAATTGCGACCATCCGTGTATCGAACATGTTTACCTACACCTGCGCGGATAAAGACCTACCCTCTTATTCAAAGACGTTATTTATGTAAGGACGGAGCATTGCTGTGATAACAAGTCTGTTTTTCAGCTTTGTTTATCTGACAGCCAACTAGATTCAAGTTGTATCTCAATATTAGCCAATCACAAAGGCTCTATGTCTACGCACTGCGAAGGCTGCCATGCCGTCAGCACTGAGTAACAGACTTGTTATCACATCAAAGATAGAGCTTAGATAAATAACGTCTATCAATAAGGGGGCTTGTGTTTATGTATTTACATTAGCAATACACATCTACGAGTAAATGTTTAATCATTGTTGCGAAAGTCTCTTACTTTGTGAGTTATTGTTTTTTTTTCCACTGCGGCCGTCATTAATATTCCCACAAAGCCGCGTCAAGTCGTTATGAACCGTAATGCTCGGATATTAACGTACTTTTTCTGTTAAGTGGAGGTTACGTAACGAGAATTCATCAATATTTGGCGTAAACTTGAAGATGTTGCGATGTTAACACATATTTATATGGGAATTGTCTGTTTGTTTTTCCTTATATCCGTATACTGTTTGTAAGCTTGTGAATTTACTAGGCTTAAAAGGTTGATGGAGGTACGAATGAAGTTCGATGCTATGCAGTTTTATTATTTATAGTTTTGAGAGTTGGTGCTGCTGGGTAGTGGGGGTGCGTTCTATTAGGCAAGCGTATACCCGTTGTTCCAATCACTAACGACCAACAGGTGACAAGATTTCCCCAGGAGTAGAAAGGAATGGCATAATACGATACCAGGTACTAACTGATGGTAACTGGTTGTAGGTCTCTCATATGTGAGAGTTCGCCTGGGTAGATACCGTCCAATGTCTATTTCTGTCGCCAAGCAACACTGTGTAGTCACTGTTATGTTCCGGTTTGAAGGACATTGTAGCCAGTGTAACTACTGGTCATAATAAGAATTAACATCTCATGTCTCAGGATGGCGAGCGCAGTGTTTCAACTGTTTATGGGCGGTCGTATCGCTTACCATCAGGCGAACGGCAAGCCCATCTCGTCATGCAAAACAAAAAAAATACCAGACTACTTCTAACTTCACTATTGTCTGTCACTACAACTCAAATCAAAAGGATACAGATAAAAAAAATGTATCAAGTCTCAATCCCCGCTAGAAGCTAAAAAATTCCAACAGACTCTTGACAAAACCCATCATATCCGATATTAAGGAACCGCTATTCAACTCTACAACCGAAGCCAGGCGTCCGCATACAGCGTACCAGTTAACCCTCGCGTGACAGATCGCTGTTCGGTTGGCACGAACGACTTTACTTATTTATGGAGCGGACAGAAATGATAGAAAGCAGTGCGCCGCTTGTGCCTACCGCCAAAAATGACTATTATATGTACATCGAACTCTTTCCGATCGTTACGGTTTTATAGCAGGCAGGGTTAACTCATAAGTTATACCATGAGTAGCGAATATGTAGGTTAGTAACTACGTACTACCGTAGCGGCGATAGCCTAGTTGGTTGTGGAACGAACAGCCGAGACGAATGTCCGCAGGTTCAAAGCCAAGGGCGAACACCTCTGACTTTTCTAAAATCATGTATTTGTGAATTATTCCTTGCTTTAGCGGTGAAAGAAAACACCATTAGGATCATCATACGTATCTGACAAGTTTTCTATAAGAATTTTGAAGATATGCGACGTCTACCAATCTGCACTAGGCCAGCGTGGTTGACTAATGCCTAATCCCTCCCAGTAGAGGAGGCCCGTGCCCAGCGTGGGACAGTATATAATACAGGGCTGATATTATTATAACTACAATCTAGGACGGATTACCAAAAAACGCAGGTGCGACTTCTTACGATTTTTTTTACCCATTAAATCACATATAGAATTTTAAAATATAATATACTAAAGTTTATTTATTGACAAAAGCTATCGCAGTATTAAATTCACGCAAATAGCAATCAACGTCGATAGACTAGTATGAAATCGCCTATGACAAGACGCACCCATTCGTATAAAATGCAAAGTATCAACTATATATCCTGCTATACAGCTTCGTCAGAGTCCTGTGACGTCACCAGGCGCCGCTAAGTGATTGGCTCTCGCATCGACAACGACCAATTATTTTTCGTCGCATAATACACGTTTGTTTATCGTCCACTTGACGAGGCGACTTTGTCGGCCGGCATAGGGATTGCGGTCGATGAGCAGTTAAGGAATACTTATAGACAAATATGCATCATTTATTATTTCATTATTATTTCATTTAGGTAAGTCGTCCATTTCGACGCTTGTTAAAACATTCCATTCGAACCTCCATCTTATTATCTTATTCATCTTCGAAAAGTTTCGTATTTATATTAGTAGGATTTCATTAATAATATCATTCGGTACCTTTATCCACATTAGCATAATCAGTAAGGATGTAGCTGTTACTCCAATTACCTGTAACAAACAAATGATTATTATTAAATAAAACTTGTACACGTTATGGATCAACCATTTATTGTTAACAAAACCGTTGTGAATTGACACAATTGCTGTTGGTCGTTGGGTCATAAGACTGGTAACCCAAACATAACCCCACAGTCGCCCCTCAGGCTGAATGATAGTGGTAATTCTGCTTTCTCTCCGAAAACAAAGAAAAAATATCCTCCATGTTACCGGTGGTCTAATTACTTCCCTCTCTATCACGAATACCATTCCTCCATAACCATTGATTGTTATTAGGCACCGACTCCAAAATTGGCTACCAGTGTATAGGTAATGTCGATCTATTTTTTGGTCTTTAGTGGTTTTTGAAGGCGGTTTTTTTGGATATGGTCGTAAGATGGATCCAAATATCCTACCAGCAAAAATGCTGTAGCTATTCGATTGCTAGAATCGTAGTGCGCCGCAGCCACCACATCCAGGCACTAAACTCAGCGTGTCCGTAAACAGGTTCGACCCCGCGGGAGCCGTCCGCCAATGATACAAATGGAAAGTCCCTGTACCCAGTCCCGGGGGGCGCGGCCGTGCGCCAGACCGCAATGGACACATCTCATGTAGGTTTTTACGCAATCGTGGCTTCATATTATATTCTAATGTTAGGCGTATATAGTTTAAATCACATTGGACTGGAGAAAGTAGTGTGAGGAATAAAAGATCTCTACCCAAAAGTGAATTTAAAGGATAATCTGAGACTATATTTCAGTAAAAGGGGCAACAAGCTAATGGGGACTCGTTGGCTATAATATCACGGTCTTTAATATCAGAGCAAGCTTTTCTTTAGGGTCCCAAAGTCGTAAAGATTATGGTCACAATATAATTCACCAAATTAATACGAAAAATGTGAAGAAGAGAATTATTAAATAATTTCCTTTTAAAGACCTGCCAATATTTTTCTCCTTTAAAATACAATGGGTATTTTCGTAGGTAACGTCACGCGTTTAACTATTGAATCCAAATAAAATCAACATGAAAGCAGATGAGACAAATTTGTCGTACATCTCTGCCTATCCTTTGTACATACATTCGAACCCGTGAATACATCCAAATATATTTTTTACTTACAACAATATTAACAATTGACGAACAACACATTGCCAAAAAATAGCCATTGGAAGCATGAAATTTTGCACACACTATATGAGATCGGTAGAAGGATTTTGAATATTCATACATAACGGTTCTAAACCCCATCGGGCACAGCTCTATCTGATAACTTTGTAAGTCGCTAACAGAATAAAATAACTCACTGAATAACTTTGTTGTGTATCGAAGTGTGCATGTCGCCTGTCGGTACACTTTTAAAAGAATAATATAAAAGTTTGTCGCATGAAAGGCGTCAAAGGTTTCATTCTTTCTATTTCAATACTCGAGTGTGAATTCCGATACTTTAAAAGTTAAAACCTTATGTTCACGGCAGTGTGTTTCGAGTGGAACTTTTAGAGTACATGTAAGTTGTGATTTTTATGAACAGTGATTGTATGTAGAGCAAGTCTGGCGGGGAATGACTGCCAAAATGGAGTTTATATTTTTATTACCACATTTTCATCAATATGTTTCCACCTTTCTTGATATTTAGGCAGAACCGAAAATAGTACTTTAAAGCCCGACGCTAAATGTTAGCGCACATTATTTCGATTTTACATAGCACACATCAATAAACCAAACTTTCATTACAGTCACCCGAGCTGAGAATAGAACCCACCCAATCCTAAACACACGCTCTAATTATCGCTAGACTAAAGTAGCATTTAAACAACGTATTAACTAGAAATAACAAGAATTGTGAACATTAATCTATAATACAAGTTAAAGCCGCTAACACAATTTCCGTGTGTTCCAAGCATTAGTCACAGTCTGGTTGTAAATGTAGTTAGGGCCCTTTCAGACTGCACTCGCCGCCGCTGCGGTCGAAGCTGAGTGGCCCTATATTGCCGTCTTATTGACTGCTTACAATATATATGGAATCTTACGTATAAATCTGAGAGAATTTTGTATTTGTACCTAGTTTTTATAATATATTGTACATAAAGATTGTTTAGTAGAACATACTGAATGCTTAAAGTAAATATTGTCCTACATATTGTTTTGATATAAGTGAGTTTCGCTGGATGCAGGCCAATTCTAATAGGTTTAAAATCTTTGGAGGACGTGTATGTTCACCAGAGGACTTCCAAAGGCTAAAGAAGACGAGTTTCATAGAAATTACCGTTGAAAAAAATACTTTCTTAGAAGTATTTTAATAAGTGGCCTTTAAAAAATGAAGATCCACCTGATTTTCTACATATTGCTTCAATATGAAGGAGGAGATAAGTAGGTAACCGAAACCGATAAACCGCAGCTACTTTGACCACTATATAAGTGGCCTGAAGGCGTCAATGAAAGCTCCTTAAGGCCGACCGCAGCGTCCGATCCGCGCGTCTGAAAGGCTCTTAATAAACTAATTAGACACCCTTAGGTCACTAAATCCTTGCATGGCGTCTTATGTTTAAAGTGGTATAGTAATTATTAGTTAACCTACATTCTAGTTGGGTAGGTATCGCCTCGACTTTTTTAAGTAAGCAAAATTTAAAGGGATTAATGTTATGTTATAAGTAAGAGATGCCTTATGTTAATAAAAAATAAATAAATTAGATCTGAAAAAACTAAACAACCGTTAAAGCTTCTTCATCCAAAATAGAGTCGTAAAAATCCGCTCAATTTTTTTTACAAGCTAGTCAAAACGTTAAAGAATTGTTTAATGGCGGGTAAAATTCCGATTATCGTAGTGACGTCACCGCTATAAGGATGCCATCGTGCGAGGAAGATAGCCTATAGTACAATACAAAGTCCCCAACACGCGTCTCATTTCAATATTTGAAATAAGAATTGCCGCGTCATTACAAACACGACGTCAGTTTCAAAAGAGTTTTATCTTCGTATTATTTGCAGTTACTTATAAAATACCGTACAAAGTCAAGTTTGGATGGCTGCATGTCGTGTCTTGCAGTGTATAGGACATTATGAGCACATCTCGCTCGTTCGTCGAGCGTTAGTGCCCGCCTGAGGTTTACTACTAAGTCACTAACTGTTACGTACACCCTGATTCTCTCTATAGCTACATTTGTACTGCAACTAATTAATTAATCAGTCACACAACAAGATAACAGCTCGACTGCAAAAGATTTCCGGTCTAATAAAACCTATAAAAAACATCTCAATTGGCACAGCACCTTTAACCAATAACTTCAGTTCCAGTTCGTCGATATTGCCCTCACTTTCTATCTCAAAGGTACACATAATTAATTTGTAATAGCCAGTTTCACAAAAAGGTTAGACAAATACATTTTTTGCAGCTATTTTTACGTCTTTAGATCAGTCCCAAGCGGTCACTGTCAGATTTGTATTGAGCAAAAGTGCTGCTAAATCGACATATTGGCTCATTCCGGCAAATCACGGCATTCTGGAACAATCCAGTATGGCAGAATGACATAATTCTCGAGTAACTCGATGGAAATGACTGTCACAGTCGGAGCCGCGATCAAACCCTAGTAAACTAATAAAAAACAAAACTGGCAACTATCTCCAAACCGCGTACAAAGAAGAACATAAAAAGGACCAAATAGTTTTAGTAGAGAGTTAATCCTCACTGGCCACATATATCTGGCAGTAAAATGCAGAGCGAAGTAATGTAGGGCAGAAGATGTGCGCTTAATGTTCCACGATACACTGCAGGACAAGTGGAACGGTCATCTCTGTAGAGAATAAATAAAAACATTTCAAGAAAGAACAAATCACAATAAAGTCGCTATTATTTATGAGTAGTGCCGCTTACTGCCAGGCGGCTGACTGCTCTTCGCATCAGCCAATTTTAAATTGAACGAATGAATGAAATTATACGCCACCTGTTTTGAGACATTAGATATTAACTATACCATAAATACATCAGCAACAAAAGCTTTCGTCTACATAATTCTGTTTTCTCCTTGGACCTTAACATCACTTGTAATAAGGTATGCCAAGCTACAACAAAAAAACTTCTTGGCTGAAGACAATTGGATGGTACCTCCCGAACATGAGTAACCTAACTTTTAAACACTTCTAGATCACCAATGAACTTCATCCAATACTAGGAGAGGGTCAGGAGCGGTATGATAAACATACAAAACAAACCGCGTATTGTGATAGCCAGTGTGGCGGTGCAAATGAGCCTATTCATCGGAGCCAGTAACGCAGTTTGGCGGCGCCGAAGGGCCACCCAGGGTTGCCACCTTAGCGAAACATTTAAATATTGTTGACGTAATTTGGGTCAAGTTATATGGGAAAAAGCTTGTAAAAAGAGGGCTTACGGGAAAGAAATTAACAACCGATATGGAGGACGCGGTTTCCATCCCTTTCAGGACACACAGCTCTCAGTTTTTGATATTGCTTGTGAATTTGTTGTTCTGTTGACTGCAAGACTTCGATATACATATTTCTTGCAATTTGACAGCAATGGAAAAACCCATATAATGTTCATTTTGAAGACTCGCGTTTAAGTGTCCACAGGTTTACGTTCAGTTAAGGCCGGCATAACTGTAGCAATTTACAAGACGTAACGTATTAAAATAGATTATGTTTGGACTTTTTTTATTGCCTTGGACTGGTCTACATTTACAATTACCCCGCAGTGTATTTAATGCCTAGGATAAGATGTATTACCTCCATGATGATGGGGACATAATTGTAATTTCATGGGTATATTTTTCCTCAACCTTCTGATCCCGTCGTGAAAGGTCGGCAACGCATCCTATAAGTCATTATTAATCACCGATAATGACCACTTACCATCAGAAAACTTACTTGCCCACAATAGGCCTAACTGCATACTATAAGTTGCTATTGGTATCAAGTATACAATAACCACTCCTTTCCCCTAATCATCATAGCACGATTCGCTTTATTTTGTACCAGTATATTCCTACATTATTTACACTTACCTTCGCGTATCACACACGTGAAAAAACGTTCGTATACCCGCATTAAATACATCCAGAGCAAACACAATTACTCATAAAATAAAAATACGTTATGAGAAATTAGCGCGCGACAACCCTACCGGCGGGATAGGGCTCGAATGCTGAATATTAACTAGAATATACACAGCTTAATCAGGGCCGCTACGTGACACTGTATTTTCGTTGTAATTGATTTTAAAGCGTGCCTCGTGTGCCAATGTTTGCGCGTTTGGCCAATCTACCGACTACCAACGTATGACAATGTCCAACTTTTTATCACACGATAAAATCTATTTTAAAGCTTATATTGAAGATTTAAAGTGTATAATTATGACAGATTTTACGATCTCGGACTACTTATTTAAATCTATCTTACCAATAGAAAGTGAAGTTAGACACTTATTAACGAAAAGCCATAAAACGTAAAAATAAGTACCTATGTGAGAACCACTCCTGCATGGGATTGAGATAAAAATTATTTAGGTCACTTTGCTATGACCAACCTGACAGCAATTCCCTTTGAGCTAAAGACCCACACTTGTCTAACCTGGAAGTTGAACCTGGCTTTTATTGTTTCACAGTCAATATACCACTAGACCAAGCCGACTACCATAAAAAGCCGCAGTTTATGAAATGCAACGGAGTCGGCCGACGCCATCAACAAACAAGAACGGACAAACAAACATGACGTCACGCTGTTCCAACAATGTGGAAGGCACACCTAGCAATATCTGTTACAGTGTACATTGTTATTACATAGGTGGGTGTTTTGAAAGCTAGCTAACCTTTTTAATGATGGGTCTGTCGAGTGCGTAAGTCCAACTAGATACCATCGATTTGTCAATTTACCAATCAGCATCGGCATTTTATAAACGGGCAAAGCAAGGCGCAAGTGCAGCTGACGGTAAGTGTAGTGGGGTCCAATAGAATCTCGACTGACGAGAGATGATTACCCCTTGGCAGTTGACACAATTATGCCGGCCTGTTGAAACCGGATAGCATGCACTGGTGTATTTCGGTTTGAAGGATAGCGGAGCTTATGTTATTCGTGGAAATTAGTGGACTTAGAAACTTAGATCTCTGGGTGAGGTGCGCAGTGTAATGGCACAAATTCCTTTATATTTCAAAGATATGGGTGATGTTCTTGCTGTTTATGGGTAATGCCACTGATCTTGGCTTACAGTGGATGCAGTCTCAAGTGTGAGGGCAGGAAAATCTGTTTATGGGTAGGAATGGGAGCGACTTGCTCATCCCGTCTTTCGGTTGTAAAGAAAAACAAAACGATAGTTGACATGATGATAATTGAGAAGACACTGCAACAATATTTATGATCCATCGCATCCACGATTCTTGTGGTGCTCGGTTTACTAGTTGATATAAGTGAAAAGTCTATTTTCCAATCATCTAGACAGGGTACAAATGTGCGTCAACCCTTGACACTAACCGTCTCCATTAAATGGAAGCTTAGACGAATGACAGTAATACATTCTACAGATTATACTCGAGAATCGAACCGTGTACCGTTCCGGAGCAATAATATGAAACAGTGCGGGCGTCGGTGCTCGGTAACAATTGGACTCGCTCGCGGAATTACAAGTGACGTGGGGTTAGGACACGTACACACGCTATGAGGCGCGCGGGCACATTGGCGCATACGACACGAGAAAACTTACCTCTTTTTTATACGGGAAATGTTACCCTACACCTGAAGGTAAGCTAAGAGGGGTCCATACAGATGTCAACTAACGAGAGATGATACGACACGACAAATCAGCCACATACTAGAAAACTTACCTCGTTTTGTTAAACAGGCAGTCACCCAACTGCACCTGATGGAAGCAGAGAGGGGTCCAAACAGATTATCGACTGACGAGGGATGATTGCCCCTGGCCAGTGGACACACATCGACCTGTTTGAATCGGGTATACACAGGCTGATCCCGGAACGCGACACATGTGAACCACTATACGGGTTTTAACATTTTGTGCACGGTGATCGCAATCTTGGCGAATACAGAATATATCCTTCGATTATGATCCGTATTTACCTCAGTTGACGGTCCGATATATCTGACGTATGTCGTACGACAAGGGACACGCACAGCTCTCGTATCGACCCGCGACACCAGAGGAAACAAATTAGCGACACTCGAGAGACTGTGTCCCTTTGGAATTGATAATAAACTGTAGCGTGCATTGGTAATATTGAACGTTTATTGCAATATCCAGGTAATCTAGAATAGTATTTTAAAGAGAATGGGGATTCAATAAGTCGTTGCTGGTGAGTAGGTGGCGTGGGTGGTGTGCAAATGGCGGAAAATACATAGATGCATATTGTGTGCGCGTAATCGACAGCTTATTATTTTCATTTCACACACCTTACACTATCATTTTATGTCTATTACTGTTGTTAAGTAGTTAGTTTGACGACCGTAGATACGTCAGTTAAGGTGGCTACTGAAAATCAGCGTCGAGTTGTGGTTTGCATCACATAACAACGTTGTACTGGTAGTCACCTACCGGTCAGTAATTTTTTTATTACTATTTGTTATTTTATGAAAATTATGTTTGTTTATGTTGCGACTGTGACTAATAAATCGTTATTCTCTCTTTCTGGGTAAGTAGGGCGTAATTATGGCGCCCATCGAAGGCCGCAATGTCTTACGTTGGTCGAAGATACATTTGGCTTATATTCAACATCGGGTGTACCTGTTGCTTTTTTTAAATGTGGAAAGTGCAATTTCTGCCGTCCAGGCTCGACTGGACATTTTTCTCGCTAATTCGTCGTTATGCCCCAGCCACCGAAAAGACGATAGTCTTGATGAGACTGCTGGACTAATTCCTAAAATCTCACACGCAATTCACTGGCATACCAACCAAAGTCCCACGATGTCATCGATGCAATCACTAAGGATCCTCCTACACATACAATGGACAAAATCCCCCGCATCCCACATGAAACACATTCCCACAGTGTAACAACTTCGCCGTCATAGGCAGCATCTATCACAATGGCGGCTGTATTGGCACAATTTCCCGTTTCGATTGGTTAATGCTCGCCGGATATGACTGCGCCCGTGACGTCACGGCACTTCCGTCGCCCGAACCGTCCCGGGATAGGCTCCGCTTGTTTTGAGTTGTGTGATTTTGATAACTAGACGTGTAAATCCGTTATCTTAGTATCTAGATATTTTTAAATACTGTAAATATAACATAAGATCATGGTTGTATCCTCAGTCCAGCCATAATTGTGCACTGGGTTTTATAATCTGGTAAAAAAATTGCTTTCGTTTGGAATGGACTGATTTATCATTGTAATCCTTAAGAAAGTTCATTGTCCTATCAAAGTTACACATATCCTTAAATTCAACAAAATATGTCGGATGACTAGCGTTATGCTCTATATACTGCTACACAGGTCTTTAGAATACAAACTTACCATCAGTCAAACAGCTAACTCGTCATTCAGTTGCAAAAAACAATCATATTAACAACTTTTAAAAGTAAAAAAGCCATCACTGAGCTAATCACCGCGCCAACTGAGGCGTTGATAACAAATTTAGTGAAATAATACCAATCCGAAATGCGATTGGAAAGTAAGTGGATTAAAATCCCCAAGCAACCCCATCTTGTCAAGTTATTTTAAATTCTCACCGCCCCCTTGCGATGGGACGGCTCGGTCCGTGGGCTTCAACTACGTATGTTTTTGTATTTATGATTTTGGAGTTATAAAGTCCATTGTAGGTGATTCCTCTGACAAACTACTTACCTTAATGCAAGTCAGGACTCTGTGTTGCTGTTGGATGAATTTATTTAAAAAAAATAATAATGTTAAAAAGAAAAACAAATGTACTTATAAGAAACAATTAAAATAACCGGCCGGCCGCACTGTCAGAATTCCCGCCGAAACCGCGCACGAATTTTAAAAAGTGCGGCAAAGCGAAAGGAAGCAACGCATTGTTCCTACCTTGCTATTCGGTCGATGGTTCTTTATATTTTTGTTGAGTGCAATTTGTTTTTTTTTTTTTAATTGAAAGGGAAGGTATTATTTTTTACTCGTTATTTTTCAAATATGAATTTACTTTAATAGATGTGAAGGAATGAATAATGCGCGATTTTAAAATTTTATTTTTAAATAGTTGCTTGGCTGTCTGCGGGTGATTTATTTCTGTTGTGTGGATCATCACCCTACCAGTCTTAATCACAAAAAAGAACTTTATCGTTGCCTTCAATATAATCTTGTTGAAATAATTTGATGTTATGTTTGTAAGTATAACAGCCACGAATATAATTGGACTTCACAATACTTAACGTCAAATATAGACAAGTCAAGGTTATTGTATGACTGGTTATTTGTCGGTTGTCGTAGTGCAGGCAATGAACAATTAATTGTTCCACGGAACTGACGTCATATGCAAAAATATTAAAAGTAAAAAGGACCTTAAATTACTTGAGGCCGCCAAGTACCAATGTGGACTTATATCTAAGTTGTCTTGGCTCATAATTACGACCGCAAAACTATATTAAAAGCAAAAGTCGTTGTGTTTACTACTTATTACTTATTCTAAATTTACTGGTCATTAATATGAAAAAAAATTATAATTTTTTTTTTTTTTTTTTTTTTGTAAACTTTACAATCCCTAACTTATTCCATTCTATAACTCCATTATAAAAATGATACAACAATAAACCTATGCACACATCCGTTAATCCAATTATCTTTCATTGTAGACATTTCATTATCCCTGCCCACCCCGCGCGAGCGTCATGCGCATTGTTTAGCAAACCGCTATTTGCCGATCGTTCGACCGAGTTTCTGATTGGACCTTTTTGTTGTTTTTTTTGGGAGTTGATATTATAAAAAATATGGTTAGGGATAATTCTGAGTAGGTTCTGTATAACGACGTGTCTGTATATCTAAATGGGATCAGTAGTTTTCGAGAAAATTCCGGACGTACAGGCATGCATACGGGTACATAATTTCTTTTTTTATTTACCTCACTTACTGACTACGCGCCTGGCAAACACCAGTACACCTGATGGTAAGTGGAATGAAGTCCAATAGAATGTCGACCGACGTTAGATGATAGCCGTTCTTCCCCTGAAGGTTAATATATCCAAGACACTACTGCAGCAGATTATTCTAAGTCGCTTGCACCTCGTACATCTGAGAAGACGGCAACTCTTCAATATGATCATCGACACTAATCACACACTGCCCCCACTTCCTCTCGCTGCCTGGCCAAATGTTATTGATTTTACACAAGGCCCGTCGGCAATTTTCCACGTTGACAGGTCAATTTTGGCTGAGAACAATGGCCTCCCGGTGCGGTACAGTCGCGGTGGCCTTTCCCACTGTGGGAAGTATTATAATATCGCGATTCGGGAGTGTGTGGAGTAAAAAAACGTGTGCGTAATAGACTATTTTTAGTAATAAATACCGGTTAATAAGAAGCGACTATTTATCAGTCTTTAATTTATTCTCAAGACCGAACGGGCAGAGCTGCAAGCATACGTTTAGTTCATATTTGGGCCCAGCAGTCATCAATACGATGACAAATTGCAAAGAGACATTGTACCTCATAGTAAAACCTTTCTTTTTCCCGTTAACACGAGCACTCACAAGCTTTTTATCACCGAAGAGATAGGCAGAGGCGCAACTGGTACACAACCTTACCGCCATGTCATCACATTCAATGATCTGACAGGGAGCGAGGCTATCGCCATTTCGGGCACAATTCCGGATTCCGAGGTGATATTAGATAAAAAAAAACGAATATTATTGACTGACACGGGAATCGAACCCAGCACTGCAGTCCTACCATAAACTACGCCACCAAGGCAGTTCTCTTTAGCAATTAAAGTATAGTGTTAGTGTGAGACGTCTACAAGGTGGCCGTGATCCCGACTGTCTTCCTGGAACCACACCGATCTGGAAATTCGCCACTCCGAGACATAAATCAAATTTTATTGATAATATAGCTTTTACTCGCGGTTCTGCTCGCGTGTTTTTTTTTTCGGGATAAAGGTCCCGCTATATATTTTCTTGGGATAAGAAGTAGCCTATAGAACTAGAAGTTATATAGCTTCCTATTAGTGAAAACAAATTGGAAATCGGAGAAGTAGTTCATGATTTTAACGCGTTCCAACACTTCAGCTGTATACAGGGTTATTTTGACATCGCGTTAACAAATAAAACCGCATACTTGGGCCTTATTCTCTATCCCGCACGTTATTTTAAAAGTGCGTAACAAGCACGTAACACAACACATCATGTTTAGGACTATAGAAATTTGGCTTACAGAATACCATTCCACGCACATTTCTCGAAGATAACATGACACGGCCGCGTTACGCGTTTACACTATCTTACAGAATAAGGGCCCTGATCTACTTGGAAATAACATTTTACGATAAGTTACTTGAGCCTTAGATGTAAAATAAAAAAGTGTAAGTTTCGAACAAAAATAAAAATATTAATTAAAAGTAATTATAATTTTACGCGCCCTAAAGCCGCTACTACTACTCTAAGAGAATTCCTTGCAGCGGCAACATCATACTTTCAGTCGGAAATATACTCACACACATGCCATATACGCATTAAACTACAAAATGATAAAAAAATCAGAAAACTAAAACCAGGATATTTCGCGAAAATATTAGTTATTAATGGATGATTTTTGGCACAATGTCAGTAAATGTGAAGACGAGTACATGGTTTCATTTAGTAACGCAATGTTAAAATTACCCTGTATATCGGTATAAAAGTACGTTCGATGGACATCTCATCAACTAACATTTCCCCTCCCCACACACTAATGTCACTATAACATTTATTAACCGGCAACACCGATCATATTTCACAATAAACGGGCAGAACGGTTCGTGTAAAACACTTAACATATTAAAAGTGTTCGGTGGCTCGTAATTTCTGTTCACCGTCTGTCCCAACATAGGAGCGTATATCTCGCGGCCCATTAGGAAACGTCGCGAGGGGACGTTTTTAAACTCACTTCACATTCGCTTGTAGAAACGCTACGTTTTTATCGTAAATATATTGAATGTGTTTAGAAATGGATTTCTGAGTAAGTAATAAAAAGTAGTGGGTACATAAAAGTTTAAAGTAAGGGGCTCATAGAAGCGTTTTCCATCTTAAAATTTAGGAACAGTTGTTTGAAAGGGAATATAGTGGATATCACATTTCTTCACTAATCTTTTTAGTATTATTGAAGGTTTACAAGATCAAGATCATCATCAGCCTATATCTTTGCTTCCTCCAATATGCACCATTTCGCCCAATCTTCGGCTTGTGGCATCCGTTGTTGTCGTTTTCTTGCCAGCTACCTTTCGCAGATCGTCACTCCACCGAGCTGGAGTATACAATACGTAAAATCAAGATGTTTGTTGGCAATTAACAATAATCCTTTTAACGAATTTGGAAGAAATTTAACAAACATATACATTGAGACATGAATTAAAATATAGTTTATACTTTCTCCAAAAACATGCCTTCAATTTAATTTTATCGATCGGTATTAGATAAAAACGCAAACTTAGATAGACACGAGCCACAGTCTAAAAAATAAAACCAAAAGTGGATCTTATTAAACGAATTGTGAAACGCGAAACACCATTGGGGAAACAAACTTCCCGCGGGAAACAGGTAACAATAACATGACCTACAATTGCTGTGCCGGCATCGGAACACAACAAAGTTGCCAAGCGGGACGAACATGACTTTCTAATTAAACAAATTAATTTCAAATTACAATCATTCGGAGTTTGTGTTGCTATTTTTAATTGATTTCATTCAATGTGTTTTTAGAGTGAAATTTGTTCAAAAATTCTACTTTTTTTGTACGGGAAATTAACCCCACAGCACCTGATTGTAAGTGGATTGAGGTCCAATAGAATGTCGACTGACGAGAGATGACACCCTTTGGCAGTCGACACAATTATGCCGGCCTGTTGGAACCGGATATACAAATGCTGATCCCGGAACGCGACACGCTTACATGAGCTACTTATGGCGGGTTTTAACACCTTGTGTACATTGTTCGCTATCCGGGCGGATTTAAAATATATTCTACCGGTAAGACGGCAGTGCTGAGGTCTAGGTTTGATCCCCGGATCGGGCAAATTAATATTGGGTTTTTCTACTCAGTATCAGTCCAGAATCTGGAATTTGTTCCAGCTATTGTGATAGGCTCGCCCCCTATCATTGGACGGAGTACACATGGCGGGAAGTGGGTGCACCAGTTGCGCCTCTGCCTACCCCTTCGGAGATAAAAGGCGTAAGTGTGTGTGTATAATTCCTTTCATGTTTCTCAGCGGCAGATATAGACAATGCGGATACCAATATAAACGGAACACACACATCTAACATTATTACATTTATAGTAACGTTTCAAAACCATATTAAAGCTTATTGCATATTATTTATATGTACAACAGTAGCAAATTCGAATTTCCTCACAAGCCATTAGTTTAACGAGTAACCACCCTCAAACTTACCCCTATCGGTGTGAAATATTCATGTCTCGAAATAAAAGGGGGCCCGCTTGTGGCCGATGTTTTTTTTTTACACAAATAACTATAAAAATGTCGTTCCGTCTAGACGGGCCGGTTAAAAAATGTATAAGATGCGTTATGGACCTTTCGAATGGGGTTGACGAAACGCGCGTTTATTTTCCCGCTCAGAGGATATCAACTTTTTATTATATAATCTAGCTATGTACACGAAGTATAGCCCGAAGTATAGACGAGTAGTGACGAGCAAATGTCAGTTATTATTTATTGAAGATGCTTATTTCGTTTAATCCTTAATTTAAATGTACTAAGGTCTTAAATTATAATTAATTTCACGAAAACGCCTAGTCCGATTTAAATGTTGTATTAATCATTAAAAAGAACTTAAGAAATTTCTCAACCAAATCAAATCGGAAACATCACAAGTAATTTCCAACGCTCTCGCTAAACAAACGACATACGGCGCGCCAAAAAATTACAAAAACTTATTCCAAGACAACCTAATCTTAACCACAATCGGACAGCTTAATTAGTGTTGTGATATATTTATCGATATAATCCCGGGATTATGGGCGATAGCACGCACAGTTCCCGGGATTAGTGGGAGCGCACGGGCGCCGTCCGTTTATCTATATGCGCACAAATTACTGATTGTGATACGGGTGACGAAGGAAGTGTCGGATCCGTACTAGTCTAAAAATACGAAGGACTATGTTGCTCGACGCTTTGCCTACGTGAAAAATCTATGTGATTTTTCGCGATAATAGCCTAAATTCTTAACCAAGATAAGGTCTATCTGTATAACATTTCATCGTAATCCATTCAGCAGTATCTGAGCTTACTTTAATCAAACTTATTCACAAACTTTCACATTTATATTATTAGTAAGAGTAAAGATGTTACGACCATATTTATTTGTAGGCTTGTATAATATGAATATGAAATATTTAATATTTGTACTGCATTGTACTATGTAACCGTAATGTACTCAATATGTCGCCATTCTAGCAACTTACCCACCATTTCCACTATAAATCAGGATAAATAGAACAAACTTTAATTGTACCCAGGATGTAATATGGGCGAATATTTGCGATAATCTGGTTTGATACACACTATAGGCATACTAGTGGTCGGTCAGTGGACGAAATTCGAACCCATTTCATGATTATTTTAAGTTTGATCGTTATTAAGGCTCTTTTGGACTTCGTTTGTGTGTGAAATTAAATCATGCCAAATCTCACACTCCTACGTGCACGCAATGCGATTAAAAATGGGTACAAATATTTTTCTTTACGTATTGATGTATCGATTTTTTTATTGTCTCCTAACGGCCACCCGATGATAAGTGGTTACCAACGTCAACAATGGCAGAGGCATAGGTCGGCAATTGAGGTAAAAGCCATTTGTATTTTGTTGTTCAATGTCATTTATCACGTCAAAAAGATTTATTAAGAGATATTCAAAAAATTAACACGTCAATGAATTAGTGACATAGAAAGTTGTTATTAAAGGGCATTTGAGATTGGAAACGAATTAATGTTATCCTATTAATATACAAACAATCAGGGTTGCCAAGAAACAAAACATTGAGCTCGTCTATATTGTTAAGTATAGGCACACGTTTAACCATCGCGTCTAATGGAACAGGGGCTATAGCATGTCATGAATAATATAATATCAGCCCTGTATTATATACTTGCCCACTGCTGAATACGGGCCTCCTCTACTACTGAGAGGGATCAGGCCTTAGTCCACCACGCTGGCCTAGTGCGTATTGGTAGACTTCACACACCTTCGAAATTCCTATAGAGAACTTCACAGATATGCAGGTTTCCTCACGATGTTTTCCTTCACCGTTAAAGCGAACGATAAATTCACAAAGAATAAACACATGATTTTTGAAAAGAGAAGGTGTATGCCCGTGGGATTTGAACCTGCGGACATTCGTCTTGGCAGTCCGTTCCACAACCAACTAGGCTATCACCGCGTCAATATATCATGAATATTAAAGCATTAAAATAATACCCTTCAATACAAGAAGGTCTAGCTAACAGCCATAATCCTTTTCGAAAGCTATTAATATCAGCCCCGCAAAAATATGGTTTTAAAAGAGTATTAACAAACGAAAAAACAACGAAAACACCACAAAACCACTTCGCACTAGCATATGAAACACGCCGCGGGACCCGCACACTCGCCGTCCAGCCCGGGATCCCGCAAATCCTGGGATTACGGGCTTACATACCGGGATAAAGTCGATACAATCGCGGCGCACCGCCTGCGGGCAGCAGTGACGGCGAGAACAAAAACTAAATTGAATTAATCAAGATGTTCAAGTAAAAATAGTTTTTAAATGTTTTAATAGTTAAATTCACTTTCGTTGGCTCGTCGGTCTTCAGACGGTGTGCTTTGACTGAGGCCATGAGTTTAATCTCCAGATCAGAAAAGTGAAAATATTTCGGCTCTTAAGACATCACGCATTAACAAGAAATTGTTTGGACTTACAAACTAGCCCCCTTATTCATAGACGTTATTTATCTAAGCTCTATCTTTGGTGTGATAACAAGTCTGTTTCTCAGTGCTGACGGCATGGCAGCCTTCGCAGTGCATAGACATAGAGCCTCTGTGATTGGCTAATATTGAGATACAACTTGAATTTAGTTGGCTGTCAGAAAAACAAAGCTGAAAAACAGACTTGTTATCACTGCGATGCTCAGTCCTTAGATAAATGACATCTATGAATAAGGGGGTAGATCTTTTACTTCTTCCTACTGTAAAATATATTTATTTTTAGAGTAGGAATACCTTTCCCTCTTTATAATATACTTATATTGTAAAGATCAATGTTTGTGATCCTGTACGTTTTTATGGGTTAATCAGTTAAGGGAATTTATTGAAATTCTTTCACTAATAGGAAGCTACATTGCTCCTGAGTGCCTTAGGCTACTTTTTATCCCGAGCGAAGTCGCGGGCAAAAACTAGTGCAAAATAAACTCAAGCTATTCATCTACGTGATCAGTACCACGCGTACAACCGCATATATTTTACAGTTTTCCCCATACGTGGAAAAAAATACGAGCGGGACAGGACGTTTATTAAAAATTCATATGAATTTATTATATGGCATCAAAAGCCTGGTCACATCGCGACGTGAACGATTCCCCAGCGTTACTGCAACATGGCACTACATTGTACACGACGTAGAGACGTTACCTGTCTCGTCAGCATCAACTATATTGGAATCCGATTTCATTCGTGTTATAATTCAATACTTTTAGTACACAATGTTTTACAATATTCTAATATTTTTACCCAAAAAATCAGAAAATAGTATATGGAGAATTCTGGTGGTAATTGGATTTCTAGTTTATATTTCTAACTATATAATAGTTCGCGTAACGTAAATGATCCGTGCGCAATTCTCCAGTTGCATCTAAAATCGGAAAGCTCTACTAATCGTTCGAGTACTATCAAATTGATTTCAACTATCCGATTCCGATTCGGCCATCGCTTCCCATCTCTACTCGCGACACGTAAAGTGCATTTTATGCGACACTGAAAAATTGCACTTATCATTTTACACGATGCTATTGATATTTATGTGGCGCAATGCAACGCGCACGTCGCTTCGTTCGCATACGGATCCATATTTACAATATTTATATAAAAAAAAGAAGTTTTGTGACAGTTATGTTTACGCGATCGGGAATTTGTTAAAAAATCTATTTATATATTAGTGCAATGTTTATTAATTAACAGGTAAGACAAGATTGATTTTATTACATTAAACAATAATCGATCAAATGAAAATTATGCATCGACACAATGACCATGCTGCAAGTTTTAATTTAAACCGCAATATCGTAGAAAGGGGTTGCTATGCGGTGGTAACTCGAATAGTTATACTTTATGGTTCATCGTAGTCCTACTAGCAATATGATAGACGATTATGTCCTGTTTCATAAGGATATGATTGTGAAGTTCTGTAAAGATGTTTGAGTGGTCACTTGCCAGTTACCATCAAACTGCCCGCATGCTTGTATGGATTAAAGCTATAAAAACTCACCTCTATAAACAACAGCAAAAACAAGTAATATAACACATACACTGCGGTGAAAAACGGTTTAAAAAACAAAAAGGTAAAAACTATTAAAACGGGCCACCGCAGTCGTTTCGCCAAAACACGGATTTATTAGTTCAACCGCAACGTGTAAAAGCTTTTGATGTCGCTGTGTATTGACTCGACTTCGCGCGTTGCCTCGCCTGGATATTTTTTAAATTTTAACAATTATTGGAAATCGTTAAATTCTTCAACATTAAAGCATATTGCTGACTCCACGCTTAAGTTAAGTCATGAATATCAATTATAGCAATGGATTTCACAATATATATTTAGAGCTGACACAAAATTAAGTATGTACCGTCCACACAAACATTTGATTCAACGGAGTTCGAACTTGCGACCTTTCGTTTCACGCCTACTCATCTCCTGAACCAACGCCGGTGGTAATATATATATTTTCTTTTAATTCAATACACAGACAAGACACTCTCACATCCTATAGTAGTACAAACATAAATTAACTTAGACAAAGGCTAGAAAAAGACGGAGTGAACTATTAAATTTAACGCCCGGCCGTTTCGCGGAAAGTCAGATTTACGAGTTGCACAGTGACGTGTGAAAGCTTTGATGTTGCCCCTTTATAATTAGTAGTCCAATGGGTTTATTGCGGGGTTAGTTTAAACTTACCATTCTCTTTAACTTATGTTTTCAGCGACGGCTTGTATACAGGTCGGAAGCCGGGTTCCTTTCTATATTTTAAACGTGTATTTTTAACCTAACCAACCTCCATAACGGGTACAAATTCCGGGCTGATACTACTACACCTAACCTCTTCATTAGAATGTGCAATTCATATAATAACATCCGTATGAACTTCGATATATTTAACATTGGTTTTGCTTCTTTCAAAAAAGCCCAACTAAAAAAAACTGTAATTAATAATTATTTTATTTTAAATTCCTTTCAGTCTGATCATATTGTATTTCGTACAGTGCTACCGCTTAAGTTAATTGTTGTCATCATCATCTCAGCCACAGGCAGTCCACTGCTGAACATAGGCTTCCCCCAAGGATCTCCGCGTCGACCTGTTGGAAGCGGCCTGCATCTAGCGACTCGAATTAAGGCACTGAGGTATTTTGGACTAGAAGACGTCGCGAAGTTTCCCGAACGCTGCGCAATTGCTAATTGTTGTGTATAGTTGTAATAAGGCTTCAGACTCACTTTTTTTGTGTAGATGATCTTATATTTGTTTAATCTGTAGTCTGTAACTGTACCTAATCTATCTATATCTATCTATCTTCATCTATACTTATAATAAATCTGTAGAGAGGTCAATTCTGTACATGAAATATATTTCCAAAATAACTATCAGGGGGTGATTAGGGATCGATACTGATGCCAAAAATGCAATCAGTAAAATTTTTGTCTGTCTGTCTGTCTGTATAACCGTTATAGAAACAAAAACTACTCGACGGATTTTAATAAAACTTGGTACAATTGTTTTTCATACTCCTGAGCTGGATATAGTGTACTTTTCATCACGCTACAATTAATAGGAGCAGAGCAGTGAAGGGAAATGTTGGGAAAACGGGAGAAGTTACTCCATTTTTTAAGCTTCTGTCGCGTGTGCAACCTTAATGGTTAAAGCTACACAGAAATCATGTATGACGGAAATGTTCTCCTTAAAATTATGTAAAAAATATTCCACGACAGCATATGTCTATCTTTTATGGTTGACTCACAATAACACGTGTACTCCCGATAGCTTAGCAGTTCGAAGCTATCTCATTATATTTGTCTACTCTTACGTTTATACCACTCTCAGTCATCCCTAATTAAAAAAGTTAACATTATTAAATATTCCATAAAAAAGAATCATAGAAATCGGTATAGAAACACCAAAGTTATACATGAAATACGCTAATAATAAGCCATCAGGCGTGAATACTGAATCATGCTATAAGGATTATTTCTGTATATATGTACATATATAAGGTCGCGAACGCACAGGCAGGCGGCTGGCTTGGCACCTAGAGGCTAGCGAATCACCTAGCGAGTAGCTTCGTAAAACGAACATTCTCGAACGTTCGCGACCGGCTGCATTTTTGAAGTCCGACATCCACGCGGGCGAAGCTGCGGGCGGAAGCTAATAATAAATAAATTAACACAATTTACCCGACCTGGACATCGAACCTGAAACTTCAGCATAACAATAACGGCGCAATACAACCACGCCACTGAAGCAGTGGCCACTCATCAATACTGCATTTGTTTGCGATTGTAATCTGCAATTAGTGGATTAAAAAGCTCCAAGGAAATGAAATGACGTAACAGGCCACGGCCTACACGACAGCATTATCCACAGTCGGTTATAATTACATCTGAATCAATTAGATGACTCGGCGGTTTGTGCATGGGGACTGGCGGTTTGCAATGCGTTCGGCCTGTCAGCTGCTTTATGACAATACTAGAGCGAGTAGCTCGCCTGATGGCAAGCGTTACGACTGCACATAAACAGTAGTACAAGACTACCTGAGTTACAAAGCACTGCGTGGGATTGTACTGCACTTATCACCTTGGCACGTCATCAAGTGATGGCACCGGTTAAAAAGCCCTTCGAACCGGAACACAACAGTGCATGCAGTTGCTGGTGGTAGGATATATTTGATATCCGCCCGGATAGCGACCACTCTACGCAAGTTGTTAAAGCTGCTATAGTGGCTCACGTAAGTGTGTCGCGTTCCGGGATCAGCCTGTGTTTATCCGGTTCCAACAGGCCGGCATAATTGTGTCAACTGCCGAAGGTAGTCATCTCTCGTTGTTTATATTATATTGGATCCTACTCCACATATCAGGTGCAGTGATGTTAGCAGCACGTATAAAAAGCACATTGCTTCTCAGAACCGGTTCGCCTAGAAATGTTAGCATCATAAAAGCAGTAATAAAACAACAAAATTCGTTCCCAAATCATACTCAACAAGCAAACATAATGACTTATGATTCCAAGATTTACTCACTCACTCATAAAATATTCAGCATTTCCGTACTAAGAACGCTTTCAGCAAATAGACTAGAATAATCCAAAAAAAGAAAATTATCACTGGACGTGCAACCACGGGTGGTAACAATTATCAGCGCATCTCAATCAATTGGATGATTTGACAGTTTACAAAACGCGGGGACGGACCGTTTACAATGTCGACATATGCTATGTTAGTTAACATACACACTGGACTGAATAAACGCGGCGTTTTTATTGCAGCGTTTGATTCAATGTAGGATAAAGTCAACTTACAGTAGATTAAAATGGAATATGTGAGAAGTTATAGAATATAAAAGCGTAGAGACAAATTTTGAGCGGAAAACATTCGTATTTTTGAGGCATTAACTGCTGGAGGTCTATAGGCGAGAGTCTATCTGGATAGTTGCCAAGAATCGGTGTACAATAAGTCTTTATTTCTGTTTGTGACATTACATTCAAAATAATTAAGACGCATTCTCCAACTTCATTTTATTTTTAATGGTAATAATAAAAACTTTGTAATACAAGTAATCTTTATTCAGGCAAATTGTTGCTCACCACCTATTACGTACCTTTGAGCCACTAAAAACTGTTTTAAAGCGTCAAAAACGCCGCGTTTCGCCGCACCAGCGTGAACACCGCAAAACTTAAACTAGACAGCCGAAATTGGGGTCAAAAATGCAAGTCACAATAGTTAGCCACGTAATTGATTGAGATTTCGACTTTTGTTGTTCCCTTTAGGGGGTCCCCGTGACGGATGGCGGCGAAAAGGTCCTTTTTAATTTGGCGCCATATTGTTGATAATTTTGTATGATTTATTGTATGCACTTTACTTCATACAATTATAAAATGATTTATGAATTTATATTGGTAACATTCTCAAATTATAAATACAACGTAAGCTAAAATTTGCTGTTGATTAGTAATAGCCATTATCCTTGGTCAATTATCGCTTACTTTATCGACGCAAGAAACATGGTGAGGAAACCTACAATCTATATTCTACACAAGAATTTTGACAACATGGTAAATCTGCCATTCCGCTCCAGGCTAAGTGGAAAGTGGATTGAGGCTTATTCCATTTCAGTGGTAGTAATATTATATAATACAGTAATGGTGTGAATTAATGGTTTGGGCGGACTTGCGGATTTGAATAGATTATAAATCCTATGAAAGACTTTGGCGTGGTATGCCGACAAAAACTACAATTCTACAATTATATTTATAGATAAATTAGAATAATCGTTCGATTAAAAACTCAAAATATAATAAAAGTATCATAATACTTTATAAGTCTCTATAAATGATCGATAAAGAACCGATGAATGAGAAATTCGGCAATTGTTAGCTGAAATAGCAGTCTCCTCGTTGGCTTACTAGTGTATTTCTTTATTTGTTGAGATTGCTGATGAGAGATGATTCCCTCTCGACAGTCGACACAATTATGTCGCCCTGTTGCAACCGGATATACACAGGCCGATCCTGGAACGCGACACACTTACGTAGGCCACTACGGCGGGTTTTAACACATTGTGCACGGTGGTCGCTATCCGGGCGGATATAAAATATATTCTACAACTAGGAAATATAGCTAACCCCGTTAAGCTGTTATTGGATTTAAGGTTATAGCTTAAGGTCCATTTTTCATACATTTTGTTTCACTACCCAGATTAAAGGTGAAACAAAATGTATGAAAATGGACCTTAAGCTATAACCTTAAAGTCCACACATAAAGCTTCAGTGCCCAACAGTGATACAACTATATGCCTGATATCTATCAATTCCATCAGGCCATAACAAAAACAACCACCGACGGTCTCAACACGCACAGCAATCCCAACTAACAATATTAACATTTAATCGCGTCTCCGTCGTACGTCATTTATCACCAATAAGGGGTGGAATTATTAGGGGTTGCGTGGGGTGAACAGGGCCGTATGTTAGGAATCGGTTGGGGGACGAACGCCTTAAATCTAAGATGATGTAGGGGAAATTATTGTAATATACCTGGTTAAAACAACATTCGAATTAAATAACTTTGTAAAGGAAATTTGTGATGTATAGTACTAAGTCATTTTGGGTTATTAACTGTATTTGTATTAACATAAAACATTTAAGACATTTAATGCCGCAAGTGAAGAAAACAGCATAAATGCGGTATTCTCTTTAATAATTTTGAGGGTATGTGAAGTCTGCCAATACGCACTACGCCAGCGTGGTGAACTTAAGCCTTATCTCTCTCAGAAGTAAAAAAGGCCCGTGCCCAGCAGTGGGACAATATATTATACAGAGCTGATATTAATTGACATAGTAAATAATATGCCGCAAATCGATGAATCAATTGCACGTGATACAATGCATTTATTACTAAGACGATTCTATATTGTACAAAACGAAACACTAATAAAACCTACATAACCTACACTAAATAACCTAGGAATCTTGGACTTAAATCCGAATGAGCAAACGTCAAATAATAACGCTATAAACTTCCACAATAGCTTATTGCAAATGAGACTTTTTCTTTTACAGTGTAAATAAAACCCCGAGTACGTCCCTGCCCATGGGTCCCGTGACTACCAAGCGACATATGAAAACCGTGGGCCGGCTCCGCCGTGGGGTCCGCAAATGGAATAGAAAAGACGGCGGACATTAATACACGACATCATTAATGTGTTGTTTGAGGAAAAGTGAATGAGTGAATGAATGTAGTGAACGGAATGGTTATGACAAATATTTGACAGTACAAATTACTGGGATGTTTGTGTATTGTTACTTGACGCATTATGGCGTCAGCTAATGAATGTATCATTACAATGTTTACGTAACAGTACGCTTGTATTACCGAAAGGGCATCTAAAGGTTTAATATCAATAATATCTATTTACATGATATATATAGCATACCATATCTCACCCTTTTTCGGAGTAGGTTAATGTGTATAAAATTTCAACAGTTCTTAGGTCCCCACTTACATGTAATAGGGAGCGACTGAAAGGTATCTTACTATTTACCGAGCACAGTTCCATACTCCAAGCTGATATTGAATAGAAAACTCCAATATACCTTCCAGATTACATGATCGTACCCTAGAACTCATCATGGCAAGCGTATCACACACACACTACAACAGCGAGGCAATCAAATGGCATTATAACTCCAAATGCTTAATATCAAACACTATAGGTACTTTATGGTCAAGTTCTTTGGACATGCGACGCTTCTCCGTTCACAATAAAAACCCCAGTGCAGTTTGTCACGGGAATTGCCGAAACCGAATAGAGGGACCCCGGGATGAATCCTCCGGGACAATGGATAATGATCGCGTCTCACGCACCACAATGTTACTGCGTCATTGTAAATTGAATTTATTAATGCATGAAAGAATTTGTTGTAATTGTTATTCCTTTTCTTTACTGAGATCGGGTACGAGTCGGTGCCATAGTTTATTTCCATTACCGAGTATAGGGTTACCATTTATAAATAGGGCATGCCTGTCCAACTTAATAATCTGTAGGTAATAATTGGAAAAGTACTTATGCTCTTTTTAAGGTTAAAATTGACATTTATCAGTCAATATTTTTTTAAAATGCTTATCTTAGACGTATGTCTGTTGCAACTCGCATGCCTATTTCAATTTTAGCATGCCTGTCAAACGGTATCCCTATCCAAGGAGCAAACCTCGCTATGTTCCCGTTTCATCGACCATGCCCGCAATAGTTAATAGCTTGCTTTAACGCTGAAGGAAGGGAACACCGTGAGGAAACAGGCATACCTGAGAAGTACTCTATAGTAGTTTTGAGGGTGTGTGAAGTCTGTCAATCCACACTAGACGAGCGTGGTGGACTAAGACCTTCTCAGGAGTAGAAGGGGCCCGTGCCCAGCTGTGGGACAATATTAATACTGGGCTGATATTATTATGACACTTAACATCCAATACTCTGTATCAGTTTTGGAAAAAGTCACTACAACCATCATTCTTCTTTGAATGAAATGGTAATACATGAGCTATAAATCACCTCAGCCGGCCATTTTTGATAGAACGATACAATACAAAGTGGTTTTGTGTGTAGCATTGTGAATAAAAAAGTCTGTAAAAAGTGTAGAATCATACAGAGGGTTGGTGTGGCTTTTCTGTGAACATTTTTTCAGTAATATTAGAGCTAGTGAAAAACTACGTGTAGGGAGAGATCAACGAGTACACGCTCACTTCCCCCGAAATAAATGATTGTAAAGTCCAAGGGATGAGGTTTAACTGTCAATTCGATCGACGGTTAATAGAAATCGATATACGGCTGTTCAATAAACGCTCCTAATCTTCTTTTAGATCTGCCGCAAAAATGGACCAATCAGAACATAGTATTTTTGACATGCTTAATTTGACTTCTTTTAATTGGTTTGTCCTCGGATTCTGGTGGAAGATTAACATTGGTTGTATAAACTGACGATAATCGTATTGGCAGAATTTTACGAAGGTCTTGTTCTACTTCTGTCTTTCGTGTCGCTCGTGTAAACTCATATCTATACATATTCTAAAACAAAGTCCCCAAAAGCTGTCTGTATGTGATCAATTTTCTCAAAATCTACTGAACGGATTTTTGTATGGTTTTTACTAAAAGATAATGCAATTCTTAGGGAAGGTTTAGGTTAATAGTACATTACGGTTTTATGTAAACTGACTGAAATATAACGATAACTGTGGAAGAGGTCGCGCGATTGTAAAAAAATCTAGTGGGTCGGGATTTACGCGGGAACTTTGTGATACACTGATTTCCACACGAGCGAGGTCGCGGGCATAGCTAGTTTAATCTAAAAATAAAACACACCCGCCCTCGCATAATACACAAATGTAAAAATAATACCGAGTATTCAGCTCGAGTAATAAGAAAAATAACGAATCTCCATACAAAAATATATGACTCAATTTGAAAATAACATGTTATTTAAATATTATGTTATTTTATTAGAAAACGAGTACGGATGATTGAAAACGTATTTTTTCATGTAACTGAATGTCGAGACGAGTAAGCCTATCGAATGATAAAAATAATAGCGAACACATAAACAGAATCATCAAAGACCTTTATCACAGACTGACTGAAGACATCAAGTATTAAGGTCCATAATGCCTTAGCAATGTAACACCTGATGCTTCATGCTTAAATACATTAATAGAAAAAGCGATGGTACGAACCTGCAGCCTAATAGACAACGCAAAGACCAACATTGGTAAAAGCCCAACTTAAAAAAAATATGAAGATTCTCCGATCTGGAAATCGAACTTCATTCACAGCCTAACGCTTCTTGACCAATAAAGCGGTACATGATATTGCTACCTAAATATTTATTTGCACAAAGGTCAAAACTTAAGTAGCGGGTCGAGACGAGACTGGTTAACGGGGTCGAGGGGAAAGACAGGGTTGCGGAGAGGCAGGGGGGGAGCAAGAATGAATAAATTAGAATAAATAAATACTTAAATGTAGTCACTACAATATTGTGAGAGCGATTATTGCTAATTTCCTTGGGATTGGGTCCGAGGCACAACAAGTGCGATGGGCGAAACTTAACATTTAAAGCATCGGAATGTTTGCCGGCAAACATGACAGCTACACGACATTACGCGTGTCACCTTATTATGTAGTATATAAGGTTATATTCCCGTGACACACGTAAATCTCATGTAGCTGTCATGTTTGCTGGCAAACATTCCGATGCTTCATGGATTAAATAAGAGTAAAAAAAGGCGCCAGCGTAACAACAACACCTGCCAAGTACGAATCTAACTCACATACAGAGGGTACTATACCATACCTCTTTAAGGAACTAATGACATATCTCTACATTATCCTGTAGCAAGGATAGAGTCTTCCAAACTCTTTGTTAGAGCCGATACGGGACCGCGACACCGTGGTTAAACAAAACAAGACAGGACAGATTCTGTTTAACTGGTATGGATGGATGTAAGTATGAATAAGAATTAAACACGTCGATGGCTACCAAGTAAACTATCGCATTTGAGAAAATAACGATTGTCACATTTAGTGTTTCTTTGTATAAATATTGTTTGTTACCAAACCCGTTTAAGAAATCTTAATTATTTTTATGGTTTTGATAATAAGATAGCGATTTTCTTTATTTTAGTGTTGCATTCTCTAGCTGCTATTTACTACCAAACCTATTTAAAAATCTTCATTATTTGGGTTTAGTAAACAGTAACTAGATAACGAAACTTTAAACAATTGGAAATCATAGTTTTTAGATACGATAGTTTACTTCGGAGCCAAAGAATTTTAGACATTGGCCATTTTTAATTAAATAAATATCTCGCTACATCTCAAGCCTAACACTCTCCATCGTAGCACAAGTATTTTGACGCTGTACGTAAATTATTCACAAATTCATAACTTGCCCTCCTGTCCTCTCTCGTTCTCCTACACACCCCCG
Organism: Manduca sexta; assembly: GCF_014839805.1. Taxonomy (NCBI): domain Eukaryota; kingdom Metazoa; phylum Arthropoda; class Insecta; order Lepidoptera; family Sphingidae; genus Manduca; species Manduca sexta. Next base: position 19,666,673 of record NC_051142.1, on the reverse strand, counting down.
CCCTATCTGAATCAACTTGAAGATAATTTCTCGAAACAGACTAAAGGTCGAGCGACGATTGGCTATAAGGTAAAACACGTGTATCTGTTTAATTGTAAACTACTTAAAATAGAAATGTTTCCAATTCTTAACGCACGGGTTAGGTATATTTAAATCTCTTTCGCGGAGAAAGTGCCTCATTGCTATGCCCAGCCTTCGTGAAGGGCGATGGAGCGGATATGTTAGGGTTACCTTGCCTTACGACCCGGCGTTGAGCCGCCCAGAAAAGATGGTACCAGCACAGAAGTGTAAAAAATATATCTCAGCCATGCGAGCTGAAATAAACTTTGCTTTTGGTCTACAACCGGTGTAAATTATTAACTATAGCTAGAAGCCAGATTTATAAATAAATTCCTTGTCAAACGTACACGAGCATTAAACCCACTTAAGTTAGATATAAACGTAGTTTTAATTAAAAAAAATAAAACTATGTCAGATTGATCTCGAAGGTTTAGTTTTACGACCGGCCAGCTGTCTGACGTCAACCTCTTCTGAAGCTCAATTCGTACTAGCAAGTTATTGCAACGATATATCGCTCCAAACCTTTCAAGTGCGTTTACTCCAGCAATATTGCAGTATTTCTATACAATAGGTTTGCTGCAAGCCATGCTAGCATCAAAATTCGCAGAAGTTGATTTCTCGTGATTTTTACACGGTGAAAATTACTTGCAGACGTCGTATTCAGCAAGATTTCTTACTAACCTAAACCTTATTTGAGAAGATGTAATACCGGGAAAATCATGCTAGACAAAATACAACAATTAAATTGCTTATTTTTGACACAGTTGCCGTTCCATTATAATTAGAATTGATATTGTCAACATACAAATAGATTTAAGATATCAAACGTATACAAACTATAATTTCTTTCTCATCTCCATTATTGACGATGTATGCACACGTGTATGAACTTACCTGTAACAATATATAAACACATTTAGTAAATCGAAAGTTGAAATTTAGTAAATCAGTAAATTTTTATTTTACATTTCGCCAATTTGCATTGTATAGTAATGGTAATAGAGAAGCTTTCTCGATATATATTCAACACCAGGAGCCTAGCCAACATGCCTATATACAATCGTTAACGCTAACATTATATATCAAAAAGACATATATTAGCGACAGACTTATCTTTCGTATATGTCATTCTCATTATTTTTTTGTTTACTATTAGCGTTACGATTGAAGACATCTTGACTACGGCTTCTGGACGTCATGGTTTACGGTTTATCATCCTCCGAAAATCATAGTACAATATTAAAACTTTAAAACCAAACATTACTGGTGACAGGTCTCTTGTATGCGAGGGTCTGTCTGGGTAAGTATCATTGCTATATCTATTTCTACCACTGAGCAGCGGAGAACACGCACTGTTCGTTCCGGTTTGAAGGACGTTGTAGCCAGCGTAATTACTGCACATTATATTATGTAGTTTAAAGTTCTGTATGGTATTTAAGAGTCTTTTTCCTGTTTATAGGCAAACGTATCGCTTCCCATCAGCCAAGCAGTTCATCTCGTCAGTCAAAAAAAAAATAGCTCTAAATAATTATTTATCTAATCCCCCACACACATACTCTTCTAAGCAGGAAAAATCTGCTTTCCTGGCGATGAATAATATTTTGCCTAGCAACACCCTCGCTGCGGCCCTCCATACAATAATCCTAGCAACGTTTGTAAGTGATAAACACATGAATAAAATTGAGGCAATGCTTTATCATAATATTAGCACTGTTTAAAATATACCTATAATGGAAGTAAAGATTTCGATCTACCAAATTGGCTCTCGGGTAAAACTTAAATTGAATTCTTAGATATAAAGTCGCCTTCAAGTGCAACAAGATACCTCGGGGCCGTCCTGTATGCGCGCAAGGCCATCGCAGGTTTTGGTTGGTATGCCGGTGTAGGGTATACAGGGATAGGTACTCGGTCCAATGCTCTCTCGGATGCTATACTCCCGAGTGTCGACATTGGGCCGCAAGACCGGTGAAACCAACATAGCATATTTTACATAGACATTTTCCCTGCAAAAAAAAAGGTGTCTTCAACATGCTTTCTTTGTTATTTAATTCCTTTAGCCAATCACCGTACCCAAATTAATCATGTATTTTTATGACCACAGTAAAATCATCTTTTTTACACTATCTGAATTAATTGCTGTATTAAATGACGACATAGGTACTAAACTGTACCAGCACCATCACTAATCTAATAACGCATAGGAAAAGTGTATTAACCTCTAAATAAACTTTATTCTCTACCCTATGATTCCATCAAAACACACAGCTCCCCGAGGATTGCCGGACGAAGTCGCGGCGGCAAACTAGTGAGTAAATAAAAACAGCGCGCGGTCTCGATGTCGGCGCCCGGTCGCGCCAATTTGAAACTCGATTTAACTGGTCGCCGCGCGCAGAGTACGCGGCGGCAGAGATGGACTACATAACATCACGCATTTATCCCCGAAAGGGTATGCAGAGGCGCAACTAGGGCACCCACTTTTCGCCAAGTATGTTCCGTCCCATGATGTGATAGGGGGCAAGCCTATCGCCATATCGGGCACAAATTCCAGACTCCGGGCTGATACTGAGCAGAAAAAAACCCAAATATCACTTTGCCCGACCCGGGATTCGAACCCAGGACCTCAGAGCGCTATTGTACCGGGCAAGAGATGGACTATTTTCTCTAACAACGCGGTACGTGCGCACTTGAATTATGCCGTTCAGTATAAATACCTTGATTGGTATACGAACCATCTTAATCTTAAAATATATGCAGTAAAACTTATTGTTCGAAGATTTAACAAAGTCCTGAAGTTATGTGGTTTATTTTTTAATTTTGAGCCCCGAACATTGATTGCAGAACTTTTATTTCAAGACCATAGTGGGCGTGGTTACGAGCAAAACGTAAAAAAACAATAAAACGTTATAATTACAATCAATATCAGTCCTTGTTTATTTGAGCTTTTTGAGTACTTTCAATATCCACATGTTTTGATATTGACCACATGTTTTGAGAATCACCGCTATAACTATGATCATAAACCTAAAAAGAGAGCTTCCTTTTTGTGAATATGAGTTAATATTTCGGTACAGCCCTCTGACGCAAACTACACTGTGTCGTCGGCATATGAAAGGGGATAGTTAATTTTTTACAAAACCACGTGTCCGTTAATGATTCTTTTGTTTTCGTTTTCTGTCGGTATACAGATGTGCTCAAGGTATTACATGTTCTTAATTCTATTAGAGCAAATGATAAGATGAAATGGTGGGTCAACTGGTGGTGAGCCACGCCTGGCTATAAACCGTTCGAACATCACACTTATCTTTAAAATTATTAAAATAATTTAATCTACCGGGCATTCAGGGCCCTTATTCTGTATGATAGTGTAAACGCGTAACGCGGCCGTGTCATGTTATCTTTGAGAAATGTGCGTGGAATGGTATTCTGTAAGCCAAATTTCTATAGTCCTAAACATGACGCGTTGTGTTACGTGCTCGTTACGTACTGTTAAAATAACGTGCGGCATAGAGAATAAGGCCCCTGTGGTCGAAATTCGACCGTCGAATTTAATATATTTGTAACAAACCTGATTTTTTTTTTGCACTTTTCTAAATGAATTTGAATCATGCCAAATCTGAATCCGTGCGTGCAATATCCTTAAAACAGTACGAATTTTTCTTCATGTATTAATCTAAAATTATAAATGCGAAAGTTTACGAAAATGTTTGTACATTTCTTAAAAGTAAACGCAGAAACAGCTTTACAGATTTGGATGAAAGTTGACACACGGGCAGACCATGTCCTGAATTAACACATAGTTTTTTTCCCGGTTATTTGGGGAAGGAAAACGTCGTGAATAAATCTGCAAACTTGAGAAGTAGTACTCTGTAAGAATTTTAAGACTAGATGAAATCTAGTGACTACAACTACGCCACTGACTGCCTCGGTGGCGTAGTTGTATTGCATGTCCGGTACAATAGCGCTCTGAGGTCCTGGGTTCGAATCCCGGGTCGGGCAAAGTGATATTCTGCTCAGTATCAGCCCGGAGTCTGGAATTTGTGCACGATATGACTATAGGCTCGCCCCCTATCACATCATGGGACGGAACATACTTGGCGAAAAGTGGGTGCCCTAGTTGCGCCTCTACATGCCCCTTCGGGGATAAAATGCGTGATGTTATGCATGAATGTATTATGTATGAAATCTAGCAACCCGCACTAACCCAGCGTGGTATACTCAGGCTTAATCCCTCTTAGTAATAGAGGAGGTACGTGCCCAGCAGTAAGAAAGTGTATAATACAGGGCTGATATTATTATGATATAAAAAAACGAATGTAATTATCCATAAAGCATACTAAACAATCATAACACAGCATTGCCGACGTCCCGGCGTGCAAAAACTAGTATGAAATATGTATTTGTCAACCACAATTATTGTGTATCTCAATTGTTCCAATGAACACAATCATGCATCACTGAGCCTAACCTACCGGTAGGATTACTACGATCAGTGCTGCGACGAGGTCGATAGATCGAGTATCGAGTCATCAATAGATTTTTATCATTATTTATTATTAGGTAAAAGAGATAGCGGCAAAAGCTAGTCTGGTGGTAACAGTTCATCAAAATATTATAAAAGTGAAAATAGTTTCTAAACTATTGTAAAAGAACAGCAAAGTTAAGAAGAGGTACACAAACTCATCGATCGCACCAAATACTTAATTATTTTATATCCTATTTCTGTGTAACAATGGGGCCTAATCGATATTACAACAGAAACTAATTAGAATATGGCTCTACCAGACAAAATTTTTAGTTTTTGAGAATCCGTTTTCAAAACCTCCGGACCTGTCAAACAAGGCAGGCACACTGTAACATTACACACGCTCACACATCTATTCCCAAAGGAGTAGGGATGAAACTTGTGCATCCGCTTGCTGAGTTTATTTGCATTCCATAATTTAATAGCGACACGTAGTGCATCCTATGGATTCTTAGATATCCTTAACATTTTTTGATAGTTTTGAACTAAATCATATCACTAAATTCAAACCACAAATTTCGATTATTCGATTCCAAATTGAATTTCTTTGTTACAAAAAACATGTATCAGATTTAAGCAAATGTATTTCAGCCAATTGCATTTCTGAACATGCTTATTAAATAAACATTTGCTCGCAGAGCACATAAGTCGCAACTTAACGAGGCTCAAAGCACAAAGACTTAAGCCACAAACGGAATATTAAAACAATTAAAACAAAGAGAGACAATAAATGTTTTGCATGTCTAACAAATCTGCAAAATGAGATATTAATATTACTGAAAACAAATTGTAAGACGCTAGTCAGTTTTATCTACAGCACAAAAACCTATATTGATTAAATCGTAAAGATTTATACTTTATTTTCAAATGTTCATCCTTTTGTTCTTTTTTTATAATTTTAGTTTTGTTTTTGTATTCCTGTTAGTTTAATCTAACGTTTACTGATTTTGTGATGTAGGTACAAACTATCATAATATTAAATTAATCTGGGGACAACGGTGTTGTTAAGACAACAAGTTACAACTTCTTAATTTATAATTATTGCATAAGCTGTGTTGTATAACTGTTTGTCGTTCTTAAAACAAAACAAAAATCCTGGAGATGTCTTGCTAAACAATACAGTAACAGCTTTATTTTGGATATTAACACAAAAAGTAGCCATGTGACTCGTATGGTAAGCTTTTCTTTACCTACTCTTCAAAGGATGTAAGCTTGGTTATTTTATGTGAACTATGACGTACCACGACGACGTCACGTACAGACATAAATAACAGCATGACGAGCCTGGTTACTAGATGCCAACGTAAGTCACTGCTTTCCTTCTTGACAAGGCAAAATGACTGCAACTGATTGTATTTACAAGCAAGAAGTCTATGGCAGAGTATGGTCATCCGTGCATCATATGTGCGCTGGTTGATATCCATTCCAGTGCTAAATATTGAACACCCTCTTCCAACAAACATTTGTTAATTTGTTTAAATAAATAAAGATATGTAACCACCCACATTGATATGAACCAACTTTCTACATTCCTAGCATTTGTTGAAAGTAGAATCGTCGAGGTGGCACGTAAAAGTTTTCAAAGTATTTGTGAATAAAAACATGTTTCATATTAGAATGTGTATTTTATTTTACAGACTTGAAGTCAATTTCTATATCGACCCTACTTAAAAAGGCCGGCATAATTGTAGCAACAGGTGACCATCTCTGGTCAGTCGATACTCTACCTGAACGCCGCCCCCTTTACCATCAGCTACGATAGAATCACTGTGCCTAATTACTACAAAAGAAACCCTGATGGTAAGTATACTGATGGTCTGCATATCATTTTCATCATCATCATATCATATCAATCTATAATCTCCCAATGTTGGGCAAAGGTCTCCCCAAGACCCTTCCATGAATCATGATCCTGCGCTATCGTGAATATCATTTTCACGGATATCATTTTCATCATCATCATATCATATCAATCTATAATCTCCCAATGTTGGGCAAAGGTCTCCCCAAGACCCTTCCATGAATCATGATCCTGCGCTATCGTGAATATCATTTTCACGGATATCATTTTCACCGATAAGAAATTTCACGTCTTTCGACAGTTGCCAGGATTATGCCGGTCTATTTATCTGGATGTAATTTTGTTGAGTTGGTGATGCCACACTTCGGAATGAGCTCGGGTGGCAAATCTTGCACCGTATGTAGAGGCATCGGTATCTAAAGTCGGTACAAAATGCATCGGCTGTTACCGGAACACTTTGTTAGTTGCGCAAAGTCCTGTTATGCTGGCCCGTTACCACGGTCTCACAGAAAATCTACTCAGTTGTTATAATTTTAAGTATTGACAATACCACTGCGGGAATCCTTGTACTGATGAATGAATGGATACTGGATATATAAGCTACAGTTAAAACCCTCTCTCAGTTACAACGCGTTTTTCCTAGTTAAAACTAGAATTAAGTGCGGCTAAAAGTGAATATCAGTGAAAACTAGTTCTTCTCGTTCTTCGTTCTAGACTTTTCGGATGTACAATCGTAGTTTTACCGTAGGCATGAATTTATCATTTACTAAACTAAAGAAATTAATTATCAATATATCGATACTTATTTAGCCCTACTAACCCATCACTACAGAAGTCCTTCCCATTATAAAAGGCGTTTTGTTTACAATGCCAACTGGAGGGGAATTATTATCGAAACCGAAACATCCTTAACCCACTTCGACACCACTCAAAAACGGACCGTAACTCTTTAGACATAAAACCAATTTTTCCATAAAATCGTCTTCACTTAGACTTTCACACATGACTGAACCGAAATGACATAACAATCATCGCCTGGCCATGCGAACGTAAACTCTAATGGGTAAATTATATGGATGATATCAGCATACGTGTGGTTTGTGAGATAGGTGTTCAGAGAGTTATGAGACCAAAAGATCGATAACGCAAATCGAGTCCCCGTCACCCGCTAGTGCGGTGGTTGAAATTCGAGCGGCCACGATAAATTTAACTAAGGCAGTGTGCGCACTGCGCGAATGAAATCGCGCGACAATTTAATTATATTATACATTCTATTTGACACTACTTGTGTTTCAATTTTTCTCTCGGGACTGTCAAACGTATGTAATCTTAAAACAGCGCGGGAAAAACAAGCATTGTGCATTAGCCCTTATATCTATCGAGCTTTTTGTTTGGAAAACAATTTTGTTAAATCGCGCGTATTATTGGCAGCCTTTTAGAGATGATGCTTTTATAAATGGTAGGTTATTAGCATATTGTTCTGATAGTTTAGACTCGCGACTGCTTCGGTGGCATAGATGTATTGTGCACTTTCTGAAATCCCAAATCTTAATTCAATGCACAATGCTCAAAATGGATGCCCTGGTTACACCTCTGCCTACCCCTTCGGAAATAAAGGCGTGAAATGTGTTTGTGAAAGGTAAGCAGAAAATACCGAGGCCTTATTCTCTATGACAGTGTATACTCATAACACGGCCGTGTTACGTTATATTCATGAAATTAGCGTGGAATGGTATTCCGTGTGTCCATTTCTATTGTGTTAAACGCGACGCGTTGCGTTACATGCTTGGTACGCACTGTCAAAATAACTTGATAAGTGATCATCGTCACTCGCGTTTTTTTTTTATTGCACACATTCAAGCCTTCCGTTGGGGCGGAAAAGTTCTGGAGTGGCGACCACGAACCGGGAGACGCAGTGTAGGCAGGGCTCCCACGAGATGGACCAACGATCTGGTGAGGGTCGCCGGAGTCCGATGCATGAGGGCGGCCCAGAATCGGTCCCTGTGGCGCTCAATGGAGGAGGTCTATGTCCAGCAGTGGACGATTCCCGGCTGAAATATTTAACGCCTTTAAGAGGTAGGCGGAGGCGCAACTGGTGGACTCACTTTCTGCCGTATGTATTCCGTCCCATGATGTGATAGGAAGCGAGCCTATCGCCATATCGGGCACGTCATCCACACTCGTAACTGATACTGAGTAGAAATATCCAATATTTGCCCAACCCAGGAATCGTACCTGAGACCTCAGCACTACAGTCGTTCCGTAATACAACTATGTCGCCGAAGCAGTCCTTTTATTTATTGCATAAATCAATGAGTTATCTAACACGAATACATAAATTTAAAAAAATCACAATTTGAGAGCAATTATGAATAACTGCCGGCCTTTAAGTGAGTAAGAGGCATAGGGGTGATAGGTGACTCATCAACCATAAATCTCACCATTTTGTCCTACACAAATTTTAATATTAAACATTAAACAATCGCCATAATTATGCCGGCCTGATTGCTTCACACTTCGTTAGTACCCAATACTGTGGACGGAGCACGCGCGCTCGCAGCCTGTCGCGCGGCTTAATGATGCGGCAGAGTATCGAACTTGCCAACTTTACGGTTCAAGACGGTGTAAGTTTTTATACGAATGACGGGACGAGCAGGCCAGAGCTGCATACTCACGACTTTTATCTCTGAAGAGATATGCAGAGAAACAACAAAACGGGACGAGCAGGTCACAGCTCCACAGCTACATACTGACGACTTTTATCTTAGAAGGGATAGGCAGAGACGCAACTCTGCCAATCCCTTCACTATAACGTGTATGGGGCTAAACTATAAAGTGTATAGGGTACTTATAGCCGGGATGTATGAAGTCGTTGCGTGGCCTCTAGCTCTGAGCTCTACGCTTGGCGTTGCTGTTCTTGAGTACAGTTAATACCGAACCTTTGTCTGTACTTGAAGATGTGCTCCCAATGGATTTGAGTGACGTATTGCTCCACACGATACGGACAGAAGCTATATCAGTTTATGGGAACCAATAAAACATAATTACCAATGTAATCTTTACTACAGCAGCCACATTTCGCTATGCATATTCTCACCATGATGTGATAATATAACAGGTATTATTTCCACTCTCACAACTCCGGGCTGATACTTAAAAGAAAACCCATCATTTTATTTGACCCAGAGACCTCAGCATGGTTTATTAATTAATGTTCAAAGCCCTTAGTCGCCTATTGGCCAGTTGAACAGGGCTCAAATATGACGTCTCGTCGTTCTCTACCCAGATCAGCCTATAATACATTTTTTCATTTGCATCAAGGAAAGAATTCTTATTGATCCGAGGATGGGACTCTACCTACCCCTACGTAGTAAAGGTTTGAGCTTTTAAGGCATGATTCAATGATTCAAGCTAACAATGGCACAAGAACTTCTATTTAATGGAAAGGAAATAGCGAATTAACATCTGTATAATCCACAACGCGCTAATGAAAATGAACGGTAGTGCGTGAATCATTGCACGCGGAGATGCAGGACGGTAGCGCATAGCTATAGAAGGTTCTGGAACCATAGGGTACCTTCAAAACCCAATCATACAGTATACCCTAGTAGTTTTGCTGGGATATAATTTGATATCCGCCTGGATAGCGACCACCGTACACAAGGTGTTAAAACCCGGCATAGTGGCCCATGTAAGTGTGTCGCGTTCCGGGATCAGCCTGTGTATATCCGGTTCTATCAGGCCGGCATAATTGTGTCGACTGCCGAGGTGTAATCATCTCTCGTCAGTCGACATTCTATTGGACCCCACTATTGTCTTGGATCCACTTTTCATCACGTGCAGTGGGGTAACGAGGCCGTGAACGTAAAAGTACTCCGTCCGTCTGTATGAAAGGGCTCTTGAACCTATGAGTTATAGGTTGCTTAACTAAAACTGGCACGTTCACAGAACTCACACCAATAATAAAAAAAAAAACATATAAAATTACAAACATTTCATAGCAAGTGCGGAACCCTTGTGCCCAAGTCGGACTTGCATTTCGCTTGTTTATTCCCGTACTGGTTTCATAGTACTTAACGCACTTAACAGCACTGCATCGCGGATGATGTCTATTAACATTTGCATGATAAGAATCCATCACACCGAGATGTTGAGTTAACGTACACTTATAATATTTTTCAATGATTCATACTAATTTAACGGAATTATCATTATAGCTGTACTGGAGATAAAATTATAGCCCTTACATGAATCACAGCTCGCATACTGTTAATTTTTTCTTGTAGTAATTTGTTTCCTGTGAATGCAATGTATGGGCTGTTTGAGTGGTGTTTTTGCTATTTGAAACTCTATACTAATTGTATTAAAGTCGCCTTGAAATATTCCTTCAAAGCACCTGGAGCTTTAAACGCACACAAAATTCATCAAAACCTCACTAGCTTTCAGTCCTAACATCGTTGTTTAGCTCCAGGTCCCTAGCGACTAAGCCGTGGGGCTCAAAGTTTTAAGCCCGCGGGAGGCTAATAAGCCCGGGCGCAAACACTTAGACTAGTATCGCTAGAGCGGCCCATCAAATAGTTATTTGCATGTATAATTCGATAAACGGCTTTCGACGAATCTTGTAAAGTTTTGGGTACACACGGGAGAATAATGCGAACCGACCTGTCGCGATTATGCAGACACGTTAAATAAGTTGTGTTTCAAAATGTCGTGTTGAACATTTTTCTTTTACTATTGAGAAAGGCTCTCTCATCGGTTTTGGAAATATAATAGATCACTATGGTCAGGTATGCAAGTCCCCGTCGTGATGTTTTCTTCACCATTAAAACAAATATTTACTAGTAATAAATACACAAATAACTTAAAAATCAAAACCGCATAATGGTTTCGAAGTGACCCACTACCTTAACATTATACAATATCTGCCGCGTGACAAAACAATCTAACCTACATAACAATGCAATCCAGAAATCGCCAAACGCGACGTTTCTTAACAATATTGCTACGAGTGAATCACGAAACCGCACGAACTAAATTCGTCCCAGGTCGACATGAGGTTAACACGATTAAATACCTAACGGCGTGTTTGTATAGATTTTTAAGACTTCTACCGACTCCCACATGGCAACGTCTCGTTGTCCAATAACTTAATTTTCAATTGATTTCGAACTTTAAGTTTGTCGGCGGGGAAACGATAAATGAAAGTCGACCTTACTACTTTCGCTTACGGCTGAAATTAATGTAACATGAAACACGAGTTTCTCAAAGCATTGCGATGTTTTCTCCGTCAGAAGATGTTTGTTGTAAGTATTTAGTTCATGAACTTAATTGTAACTAGACTGTTTTTACAGGGCAAGAGCAAGTCCTGATGGTAATGTATCAACATCACTCACAAACCTCCACCATAATGGAGAATGCAATGCGTTGCAAACCTGTGAAATGCACCAAATTTTTTCCTTTCTCTATACTTTAAACACAATAAAGAAATACTGATGATCTACAAGAATGTGGGGACGAAAAAACTCTCTTAAACTCTGCAACTGCTATTGAAACTTATTTCACTTGTAAAGAGCCTAATTATCCTTTAGTGCTATAATGTGCTTCTGCACGGCGAAGTGACGCCACTTCACCTGATGGCAAGTGGAGTTGGTCCAGTAGAATTTCCACTGACGAACGATGATAACCCGCGGCAGTCGACACAATTATGCCGGCCTGTTAGAACCGGATATACACGACTGATCCCGGAACGCGACACACTTACGTGAGCACTTATGGCGGGTTTTAACACCTTGTGTTAAGTGGTCGCTGTCTGGGCAGATATAAAATAAATCCTACCAGCAAATATATGCCACTTTTCATCCGACAAAGGACTAGAATGGACACAGAACCGCAAACATAAGATAGTCACTTACAAATCGTTTTGTTACATCAAAACCACAACCGCGCGACCGTTACCCTTCGCTGTCGACCGAAGAGCTCTCAAAAAGCCCTTAACGCACTAGATTTATAGTCAATATATTATAAAACCTTTCTGTCTACCCCGCGTTAGGCCGCGGCTAAATGATATACAGTGTTCATTTAGATACGCATCAATATGAACGATTATACGTGACCGAAATAGAGATGCTGCGTCGATATTAGTTCATAGATAATGTTGGAGATGCGGAACCAGAGAGGAGACGCGTGAGAAATTTTCTATACAGGGTGGAATTCACTGTGTCCTTGGAAGGTATGTAGATAGTCAATGACATACAATAATTTATAAAATATAAAAAAAAACAAAATGGCGAAAAGAAGTCAAACGTCAAAGAAAGATCTGACTTCGCTGTTACTTTTAATTTCTATTTATGTTTCTAAATGCTACAGAATTGGTCTATATCGTTTACCGACTACGTATTTTTTGGGAAGAAGAATTAAATTCCACCGTGTATAGAAGGATAAAATTAAAATATCTGTGTATTTAAAAAATGATGTAAATAAAAAAAGTAGCTTATATCCCGGGAAAACATTTATATAAGCTACTTTGTCACGTGGGCAGAACCACAGGCAAAAGTTAGTTATTTAAGTTATTTATAATCATAATCATGGCAGGACTTTATCGACATGATTTTTCGGACAATACCTACTCTAGGCAACATTTGTCCCGAAGAGTTATTTTATGCTGAGGAAGTTGCGAGCAAAAGCTAGCAACACAGGTTTCAATTTAAATAAAACGGATTTTTTTATTTAATAATCCCATGCTAAGATTGGAATCTTTAAACTAATTTGAATAGCGTAAATTCGAGCCAAAAAATAAGAATTTCATACAGATATGTTAATTCTAAATTTATATCGAATATTATTAATTTATTCGCCTTAACTTTTGCACTCGGATCTGTCCATATAAAAGTTTTCTTGAAACAGTCACTCTTCAGGAACCGAAAAATTTTCGTGATATCACACCGTCACTGCCATGCCCACAATATGTACAAAACTCGATCTATTGCCGCGTGAAAGGACAAACAAAACTTCCCATTATAATATTAGTTCTATTCTGACGTAAAAATATTTGCTACAAGTGGTTTTGTGTTAGGTAAAGGAAAGCTATGGACGTCTGTGACAACGACGTGACGCGTCTCACAGAAAGTAGAGCATACTGCGCGCTAAATAAGTAGTAGCATGGTATACCAAATTACATTAGACAAAAACCTGTTTATTTATTACTAACTTTTGCTCGTGGCTCCGACCGCGTAAAAATTTTTCCAGGATTCAGGTACAGCTTTTGCTGCTTTACCTGTACAGGTAAAACAGCAGACCGGGCTCTGTGGCGTACCTTGGAAGAGGCCTATGTCCAGCAGTGGACTGCTACGGGCTGATGATGATGATGATGAATAATGGCGAAACAAAATAGTTACTTCATTCACAAAATCGTCACTTAAAGCCAAAGTCGTTTTCGAACTGACCTTGTATTTTTTGTAAATCGCAATCGCACAACGCACGAACTAAATAAAAAAAAAAAACACCATATTATAAAGATTTTATACTACTTACGTAATGAAGTATCACTTAGTATCAGGATTGGACCTTACCTGAAAAAAATAAATGCTCATTAAATATTTATCACCCTATCATTTCGCGGGACCAATATAACGTCTAATAGCCTGGGTAAATAATATTGTAGTCTTTACTATGGTTGATTATTTCTTTTTTTTATAATTTGAATATTGTTTTAAAAATTTCATAATGAAAATGAAATTTTTTGATGCCGTGTATCTACTAAAGTACACATCATATGAATTTGCAACCAACATTATTTGATAAATAATATTTTCTTATATTCAAATTGTCAACAAGACGTAAACTATTTTTTTAAATAATTGTATGCATATTCCCGCAGTAACTAGTGCGTCGTAAATGTATTGAAAGAATGCTCAAAGTCGTTTGCTTGTGGAGCGCCTTAAGTTTATAAAGCTTATTAATGAAAATAGTTACAGCATCAAACCCTTAATTATTCCAATAAATCATAAATTTAAATTACATAAATCTATGGCTTCTAAGTAAATTATCGCATCTGAAAAGACATTAAAATACCGTATTAAAATAGCTTTCTTAATAGGTGTAGTAAACAGTACTTAGATAACGAAACACAAAAAAAATGAAAATCGCTATTTTCCAAGTACGATAGTTTACTTAGGAGCCATCGAAATCTCCATAATAATATACAGTTTTGAGCCTTGCTACATAGAGTAATACTCATAGGGTTGATTTTCACAGTCTAACATAACGCATGCCCAGTAAGTCAGTTAGAAAATTCATAATGGACAGAAAGAAAGAAACCAAAGGTACGCCGTCAGAGGTAAGACAAGACTGTAACACGCCCTCGGGCGTCTCATCATTTGAACGTCTTCATTTTATATTCTAAACGCAAATTTCATGAAAAAAAAAATACAATTTCTCCCTCACTGCTGCGTATTTGGACTGGCGCTCTCGCGTCGCAGGAGGACAAGTTTTAAACGAGGGGCGATCGTGAATTAATAATACCACTATTGCCACTATTCCACTCCGTGCCCTATAGGTATTAATTTTGCGAGGATCTTTGGATGTTTTCCATTATTTAAATTGTATTATTTAAATAAAATATGGACAATTTATGACATTACTATCATCTCTTTCTAGTTGTTTTTGCTTTTCGTTGGACAAATCTTATTTGTGTTTAAAATGTTGTTATCATGCGCACTCATCTCAATATTAATAGTTTTGGGTTGAGGTGGCGTAATTTGAGGAGTTCTTTGACAAATCTACAGTATTTGGTTTAATTTAAATATATTGATTACAAAACATATCACTGCTTAGTGCATCGTTACTAAGCAGCCATTGTACTTGCCATCAGACGAGTGACTTGCTCTTGTTGACATTTATCCAGTCTCTAGTGTCATTTAGGTAAAAATATATATTGAAATCACTCACGGAGATCCTTAGTTGCAGGAAAAGCTCTGTTGCAAAATAGTATGCAAAAAAATGTAATATATAGTGAAATAAATATAACAGTAATAAAGTAATAAGTTAAAAGATACCTTTTGTATGTATCAGTATCAGCAATAAAGGCTTATGTTTTATAATTTTTTAGTTATACTTAAATAAATTCGCAGACCAAGTAATGTCGATTCTATTATTTAAAATCGTCACATCAAGCCCGCCGTTCCCTCGTGACTCGAAGCCGCTCGCTCCCAAGTCACTCCCACAGTTTATGGCCCCACTACGTTTTTACTTGATAAAGTGTGTTTTGCATTTTATATTCTCTTAGTGTGTGCAGAGCCCTGCCGTTACGTTTTCTTATAATAAAATTATATCCTATCTAATTGTTGGCATTTAAAATTGAACATCTGAGGACCAGTTTTTTTAATTCTATCAGCAACATGTGACACAGCAACGAGACGTTCTGGGCCCCATTATCAAAGCGCATAATAATGCTATTATAATTGATAATAAAATTGTTATTCACCTTTAGAATGGTGCCATAAACTGTGAAAACAGGAGATGTATTAGTTAATTTTATTATATTTTTATAGATTTATAGGTTCCGGTCCTAGCTCCCCAATTCCTAGTCTTTAGACCGTGTCACAATTCCCAAATAATTTTGTCTAATCTAGAATTGTTTATGTAGATATTAATAATCTTTATTAAGAGATATTTGGAGTCATCTCGCAGCCGACTAGATACCGTCCACAGCAGCACACCGGCTTTGCACATCAGCGAACTTATACTTCTTTAATAACATTCAAACATTTTCACAAAGAGACACATAAATAAAATTATTAAATAGAAGCTTATATTCCGCTCCCAATCACACTCTGTATATCTGTAAAAACCAGGAAAATCCGTTCAATAGTTTCGAAAATATGCGCCAACAAACAGACAAAATAATTTAAAAAAAGCTGATTTGTGTTCCTTAGTCACCCCCTATTTATTACATTTCTTTCAATATACAGTCACATTCTGCTTTTTATGTGTGGATAAGTAACAACTACGACACTTCTTCCAAATTCCGATCTTTTACAATACAAAGATCCCTTATTAGATTAAATTCCGGTTGTTCGTTGGATCCCACGGGATTATCCGGGATAAAGCGCGGCCATCGCATGCATATCGTACAAGTCCGCGCCCGAGTTTCTTGCGATAATTGATTTTAAACTTTCATGGTGCGCTACTTTGTACCAGGGCATGTAGAACGGGTAATTGATGAATTGAGGTAATTGGTAATGCTTTGTTTTCATGATCCGGAAGGAAACATATGCAAAAATATGAGAATAGAATCCTGGACCTCCCGGATCGTGGAAAAAATAACAATTTTTATTCTATTTAGCAAATTCTCGCAGCAATATATAATAACTTCCAAATGCGGGAACTCTAGCGGAAATATTAAAAACCCTTACAATATGATTGCAGCAAATCCTGCAACCTTAAAAATTTGTAGTATAACAATCGCTTATCAAAGACAACTTCTGCAAATTTCATTGCTAATAAAAAACACTTAAGAATATGGGCAGTAAACGTGTGAAAATTTTAGTTTACATCACGTGGGTGACCAATGGTAAAAAAATAAACCAAGGCAGAATCGTGTCCGCAACATGCGGGAAAGAGTGTGGTATGCTTCATATAATAGGGGCAAGAGATTTCCATCATAAATCTTAGAAGCTGTACTTTATATAGTAACGACTTTCTTACCAGGGCCCTTATTCTGTATGATAGTGTACACGCGTAACGCGGCCGTGTCATGTTATCTTCGAGAAATGTGTGTGGAATGGTATTATGTAAGCCAAATTTCTATAGTCCTAAACATGATGCATTGTGTTACGGCTTGTTACACACTGTTAAAATAACGTGCGGGATACAGAATAAGGCCCCAGTAGTGTTGCTACATCACCTGAAGACTAGTATGCTTTACATCACGAGGGGCCACAATAAACATACCACCCGCAAAACATTATATTTCACTTCCTAAAACAACTTCCATGATATATTCATACGATACGGTTCACGCAGAAATAATACAATTTCCTTAAGAAAACACGAGCATTTCTTTTGTGGAGGAAAAAAAATTAAGGAATTAAGCGTGGTTAGAGGCCGCACGTGTATCCTCAAGGTCTGCAAAATTCATAAAAATATACAATTCGTAAGAGATATTTCTCAGAACACAACAGATTCTATTTAATCGTCGTCTTAAACTCTTACTACTTTCGGGCTTCGTTGTGGAATGGGAAGTGTTGTACATTGTTATTCTGTTTTGGCTCGTAAGCGCCTTATAATAGTCCAAAAAGCAGGTTAGTAGACGTTTGACATTTATCCTCCCAGAATTAAACCACTAAGATTAATAATATAAATCATCATTATTTCAAATGTTAAAATAACTCAAATGACCTATTTATTTCGAGTCAAACAGCCTTTTGCAATGATATTGTTGAAAATGATTTCTTATGTTTACGCGAATGGTAATAATAATTATAATATCAGCCCTGTATTATATACTTGCCCACTGCTGAGCACGGGCCTCCTCTACTACTGAGAGGGATTAGGCCTTAGTCCACCACGCTGGCCTAGTGCGGATTGGTAGACTTCACACACCTTCGAAATTCCTATCGAGAACTTCTCAGATGTGCAGGTTTCCTCACGATGTTTTCCTTCACCGTTAAAGCGAACGATAAATTCACAAAGAATACACACATGATTTTTTAGAAAAGTCAGAGGTGTGTGCCCTTGGGATTTGAACCTGCGGACATTCGTCTCGGCAGTCCGTTCCACACCCAACTAGGCTATCGCCGCTTTTTTTTTTGGTATACATCAAGGTATGGTTTAATGGTAAACATCAATATAATTTTGTAAATCCGTTATTGGCCTTAAGATAAGTGTATCAGATTGTGTTGCTCTAGTATTAAGGGCTGTGTGTTACTCTAGTATTTTTTAAATAAAATAAAATTAAAAAAAAATAAAATAAATAAAAATAGTTTACGGATTTTATCGCCAGTTTTTATATTATAGTTTGCTTCCGACGTTTCGAAGACTTTGCACCCTTCATACTCATTGGATGGAGATGTTGGTCGTCCGAAAACTCAACGTTACAATATCTACCTTCATTTTACAATTATAAAAAACTAGCTTTTGATCGCGACTTCGCCCGCGTGAAGGAGTTTTCCAAGATTATTTTTTGCGACTTACTTGATATGTATCGTTAATCGTTATATTATGACCAAATTACACAAGATCATTATAAATTGTACCTATGTGTTATTCTGATCAATATTACTGTAAAGTTTCATCCAAATCCGTTCGGCAGTTTTTCGTGAAAGAGGAACAAACATACATCCATCCTCGCAAGATTCCGCATTTATAATATTAGTAGGATTTTATTGTTTTGGCTATTGACGGTTCGAACTACGGAGAATGAGCTGTCAAGTCAAAACAATACTGATATAAAGATTTACTGACATGAAATATGAGCTGACTAGGTGGCCTAGTTCTATTGGATGCACGGTACATCGCCCTGAGGTCCCGAAGTGATATTGGGTTTTTCTACCGGCATCAGGAATTTTTGCCCGATATCGCGATAGGCTCGCCCCCTATCACATAGGATGCAATACAGAGGCAAAAAGTGGGTGGCGGGTGCCGTAGTTGCATCTCTGCCCACCCCTTTGAGGATTGAGGTGTGACGTATATTTTAAATAAGTGTATATCTTCATCATTGATTACTTTTGATCTCGGAAAAATATTAACCAATTTATCACTCAATATCTTTATATTGAGTGATAAATTGGTTAATATTTTTAACAGTTATCTATATTTAATTAACACACGTCCTTGTTACAGTGTATAATTTCATCATATTTTTGCGTTGCGCAGATGGCTGATGACACAAGATAATATGGCTTTTTATAATTAGCATCAGACGGAGATTAACATACACATTTGCACTTATTATCGTTGTTTAAAACGTCACCACCAAGCATCATCATTTTGTGAATAGAGACTAGTATGTATATTAATATATTCCAGAGATATTGATTGTGTAGGACGAAGCGCAATGAAACTCACTTAAAACGAGACTGATATTTCGCACTACCCTCGACTCCTTTATAAATATTTCTATACTACATTATAACATATAGGTACGTATACACCAGAGACAATTGTTTTATTTCTACATTATTCATCATCATCATCAGCCCGTTGCAGTCCACTGCTGGACATAGACCTCTCCCAAGATACGCCACAGAGCCCGGTTTGCTGCTTTATGCATCCACTCACTGCCACCAATACTACGAAATACTTTTTGGCATCAATTACCCAAACATTAGAATTAAACATACGTTTTCGGATTTACAATATTAGTTACTAGTAAAATTCTTTCCGGTTTCACACACTTATCAAATAATTATATTGACCTGTATAAATAACTTTAATAGTAATAGCTTGGGTGTCTTTTATTTTACATTTCACCATTGTAACATGTTATTAAACTAAACGGCCAGCGAACTGATTGTTCACCAGTTACGTTTCTGCCTACCCTTTCGGGATTCAGACAAGTACTAATAATAACACCTAACAGCTAAGAGTACTTTGTTAAACAGATACTGCAAATAATTGTACAGCGTCAGTACTGTCGTGCTAAGCTCAAAAGCGACATATCAAAATCTTGATTTTATGTCATCAGATAGCTTTAAGAAATACTCATCCAATGATCTTACCTAAATAACGGTATCTTGTTTAGAACTTGCTAAAAAAATCCTTAAAAAATGTTCTCTATCTCAGTTTTACATACAAAACTATAAAACTATATTAAGGTGGTAGCTCAAGGTCCATTTTCATACATTTTGTTTCGGCTTTAATCTGGGTAACTAAACAAGTATTGGCAAGTAAAGAATTTAAATTCACGTCTAGTTAGTGATTAGTTCTCGCAGTTGAAAGAAAAACGTAAAAATAATTAATAATCATGGATATTTCGGCCTTTAAAATTTCGTCATATTAAATTTTAAAGGCAGTTACCCAGATTAAAGCCGAAACAAAATGTATGAAAATGGACCTTGAGCTACCACCTTAACAAAACTTCGATTATCTCTAAATAAGGTTTCCCTGACATATCGCTTTTGCGCTTAGCACGGCAGAGTAAGCTGTTTCATAATGAAAATTGAAGAAAGAAATTAATTAAAAAAAAAAATTTGCTTTAAAAAAAATCTTGGATTCTTCCTGTGAGTTCACGTAATCTGGTCATAAATGCGGGTCTCATGTTAACATTCTTAGAACGGTGACGTCACTTCGCCGCGAATCATAACTGATAAGAGTCTATCGCGTTCTTTATAAACGCCTTATCAGAAGTATCCGGTGGCGTAAGACGACATATTTTAAGAATTAATTTTCCATGAGTAGGAAAATATGAATGTTTTGCTGGTGGTGGGATATATTTTATATCCGCCTGGATAGCGACCACCGTGTACAAGGTTTTAACCCGCCATAGTGGGCCAGGTAAGTGTGTCGCGTTCCGGGAACCGCCTGTTTATATCCGGTTCCAACAGGCCGGCATAATTGTGTCGACTGTCGAGGGGTAATCACCTCTCGTCAATCTTTTATCCAATAAACTATTTTTAGCATTATAGTTTTAGAAGGTGTGGGCGAGGTCCGATATTTCGGATGGCTTTATCCAGGTCACAGGTGAAAGGTCACGACAAATAAAGACCTGTTTAGCTATAAAAAAATGTGTGTGACCTCAAATTGACTGCCTACTTTTCCTGTGCTAGCGAAATATATAAATCTATACATATTATAAAACAAAGTCCCCAAAAGTTGTCTGTCTGTACGTGCTCAATTTTGTCAAAATCTACTGAACGGATTTTCGTACGTTTTTTAGTAAAAGATAGTGCAGTATTCTTGATGAAGGTTTAGGTTAATAGTACATTACGGTTTTATGTACGTTGACTGAAATATAACGATTACTGTTGAAGTTGTGTGGTTGTAAAAAGTCTCGTGTCTTGTGGGTCGGGATTTACGCGGGAAAACTTTGTGACGTACTTATTTACACGCAGGCGAAGCTGCGGGCACAGCTAATATCTTGGTAATAGTTAAAGAAAGAAAAGAAAAAGAAAGAAAAGAAAAAAATAAAGAAAAGAAAGAAAAACATTTATTGGCCAGTGGTTAGTCCACCACGCTGGCCTAGTGCGGATTGGTAGACTTCACACACCTTCGAAATTCCTATAGAGAACTTCTCGGATGTGCAGGTTTCCTCACGATGTTTAACTTCACCGTTAAAGCGAACGATAAATTCACATATTCTACTGTTATAACTTTATACTAATTAAATAATTTTTAGAATATAATTTATAGTTTCGGGTATTACCCCCTAAATCCAAACAAAAAATGAATGAAAATGTATGTAAATATTTCCTATATAATATAGAATATTTGGTCGAGGAAAAGTAGTGGACATAGCTACATTCAATCTAATTCAGCTCTTTAGCTTCAACTGTTTCTGTTTCAACTTCTACTCTTAACCATGCTGCTAGACCAAAGGCCTCTTTAAAATCATTCTATTGTAAGTTGGACAAAATCTAGTATCCAAATATAAACACTAAATTCATCGGTATTTCTGATAACCTCACATAT
The DNA here is from genome assembly GCF_014839805.1 of Manduca sexta. Taxonomy (NCBI): domain Eukaryota; kingdom Metazoa; phylum Arthropoda; class Insecta; order Lepidoptera; family Sphingidae; genus Manduca; species Manduca sexta. The sequence continues at coordinate 19,644,663 of NC_051142.1, read as the reverse complement.
TGAATATATCGAATGACCTTTAAAGTTCAACCGTGAGGTACTACATATTTAATGAATGTCACTATTTATAGAGTAGAAGTTTAATAAGGTTATGTACCCATAATCAACAAAAAAGTGTCTAAAAACGGGTATGCATGCCTGCAAATATCTTTTCATACACAAATTTCAATGTTTTGTCTGATTCGAGCTTTTTTGCTCGGGTTTATTGACCACCCGCCCTGATACCTTCAGGGAAGAGGTGATTCAGTCTCGCTGCAGTTCCCCGTGTACGAAAAACGTGTCCCCTAACACTCTGCTCAATATTATAGCCGTATGGATGCTGCGAATAATAATAGCGAAACATTTTGAAGATGTTTGGATGTTGGAAAGTAAACGGGGAAACAGCTGAACAGGTTTGGATGAAATTTGGCACGATTAGACCACGCTCCGGGTGGACATAAACTACTTTTTATCTTGGTAATTTGTTCCTGAGAGAAATAAAGGATTGTTTTTTTAAAAAAACGTTGCCAAGTCTTTTTAAGACTTTTGCTGCAGGAACACTTTTCGGGCGGACGGAGCCACGAGTAACACCTAGTATTTAATGAAAATAAATCACGCGTAATTTTCTTGGTTTATTAATAACAATACAATATGAATTATGAAGGTGCCACTCCACCAGATACACTATTCAAAATTTCCCTCATAAAACAAAATGGCGAAGACGCCACAAAATTCACAAACAATTGCTATTTATTTGTTGGAGTGCGCGGGGCCGCTGCCTCGGCGGTTAAGCCCCGCGGCGACCGTCCTGTCACGGATTCTGTTCCCGGCCGGCACGTACTGTTTACCTTAAGGGAGGCCGAATGCGCTGTTTTAGGATGGGAATCGTGACTTCGTTTGTGACATTATGGATTTTGCAACTGTTTTCAGGAGTTAGCAGGTGGCGATCGCACTGACTGTCTAGGAAAATATAATTAGTCTCTTGTATGTGCCCTACATGATCTACGAAGGTTAGTCGGTTCAAACAGGCCGACATAATTGTGTCGACTGACGAGGGATAAATAATCTCTCATCATCCGATACTATCTAGATGCCACTCCGTTACCAATATACATTGGGGAAACTTCGCTGGTACAAAAAAGAGATGAATTTTGCGAGAAATTTTGTTCCATCTCATATATTAGGAAATGGGTTATACTTGCAACTTTATTTTACATATAAAACTTACTTAAACCTTGAGAATCGTACTCAAGTCTTCAAAACCACAGCCAACAATCCCGGACCAACTAAAAAACATCAAAAGACTTGTCAACGAGAATCCAATACCATTTGTAACCGGAGGAAACAAGACATTAATACCGTAATATGCGGAAACAATAAAAATTCCGACTAATCCGTAGAAATGTTCGGAACGGTTTGAATCAAACGTATTTCTCCGTCGGCCAGTGTGGACATAAATCAGTCTGAGTGGACGGTCCCGGATGTTTTTAATTCTATTTAAATATAAAATACTGGCTTCGGTCACGGCTTTGGCCACGTGAGAGTGCTTTCTCGAACACAAAGTTAGATGGTAACATGATGGATCTTACAGGGGAAAATATCCCATACATGGATCCAATACTTGGTCTATCAATATGCTAAATTTCATTAAAATCTACTCAGTGGTTTTAAAGTTAACTTAATACAAACACAGCAACATCTTAACAAACTTTTACACTTATAATGTTTAATGATTTCTTATTTTTACGCGAATTTGAGACATTTAAATTAAACTATTTTACGGATTTTATCGCGGTTTGAATATTTTACTTTTCTCGAGACGTTTCGAAGACTTTGCAGCCTTCATGGTCACGGGGGGGACTGAGGTGTTGTTCATCTGCAAAGTCTTCTTTAATTTAAATGACTTATAATGTTAATTAAATAAAGTAGAATTGATCATGAACGTTTTTAAAATCCTCCACGGGCCCCTATTAGTCGGAATTCGACATTTAACTAGCGTCGACATTTATATTTAGTGCCGATGAGACGATCGACACACGCCACGTCTGTCTGCATGTATTTTCGTGCCGCGTTTTAAATCTCCATCAAGTCAAAACAACATACGTCGCGAGTTTCGAATTTTAATTATTAGGACCGCGTTGATTCCTAACATATCTCTATTCGTTTTATTTACAGCTATACGGCAACTGATTAAACTAATAGAAAATAGATTTTGCGGACGTCCAAATATAAGTTCATCAGCAGTTTTCAATCACAATCCCAATCCTAATTTTCAACCCGATCTCGAAAATAAAGCAATCAATAAATAACTCATGTTTAAAGGATCGGAATAATGGATTGGGATCGGTATTGAAAACTGTGGGAAACTATCCAACTGATAACTAAAGCTTGGTACTCATATGACGCCTTCTCGTAAACTATAACAAAACATTGGACAATCTGCGCGCTGTCGCATTGCGCTCGTCAATCTCATACATTACAATTACACTCATAAATCATAACTAAATTCACTATTAACAATGACCTTCGAACTGTAGGCCGTCGCGCGCTGCTTAGTTGTAGATATAGACCAAGATATGCTCTCGGATCAGCCAGGTTACCCAGATTGACAATGTTTATTCTAATCACCATTAAGGTTGTATTACCTGTAACTGATTTCTGATCGATCCCAATCTCGATCTTCGATACCGATAATGAACCAATTAATTAAGTCATTTGTCAAAAAAACACTTCTGATTGATCCATTTTTGCTAACGATCGAAAAAAAATTAAATCGATATTCAGTGGTGCGTGTAATAAAAAATTGTATACATATGTTATTAATCTAGGCTCCCTACAGCCGGCCCTAGTTTATAGGCTTCGATATAATATGTCGCGCGCCGCGCCTCATATCTAGTTACTGGCGCACAATAGACCGTTTTCTATTCGGAAACCATACTAGTTGAAGTAATTTCGCCCGCCAACTGTTGCTAGGAACGTGGCTCCGAATTGTGTCACAATCGTTTGGTTGTAGATAGTTCAATCGATAGGTATTTCATCTAATATTGCGCTTTATAGCGTAGCCCTCCTACTCCATTCAACTTTTGAAACAGAAAATAGTGATGTTGCCGAAAAAACTAAAATCGATAAACATACACAACCTTAGTCGAACCTTTTGACAAAAAATATATATATTACCCTTTCACCAATTAACGGTTATCAGAGGTAGAAATGATGTTTATTCACATCTTTCTACATACATTCATCCATCTTGCCCTCTTTAGAGATAGGCTGACGTATACACCCATATTTCACCAGGTATGTCCCAGGTTATATGAAGTGAAGGTATGGTTATTTACCGAGCATCATTTCAAGCATCAGGTTATTACAGAGCAGAAAATCTGATATCATATAACCTAACCCGGAGATCGAACTTGGAACTACGAACGGCAGCCCGCACACAACTACGCCACCGAGGCAATCCACATTCTTACTTCATTCTTGATGAGTTAAACCAATCGCTAAATCCCTATTACATTAAACACCAGCATAATATAATATACATTGGCCATAAAACATAACATTGGTTAGGGTACATACACACTTGCATCGAGCATAGAGAACTACAACAGACGGTATTAGGCGGCGTACACACCGCGCCGGTAATACCGCCTTGGGCCGGCTCAATAGTGATGGGGTGGTTTTGATAGGTTTTGTCGATATTATTTAATACAAAATTTTATTTAAATGTCTTCAGTATTGGTATAACGACAATAATAAAACGTGTGAGTGTATCCGACTACTCAGATTCTTAAGTGACGCTCATTTTATTTATTTCACATAATATTACACATTCACTTTCACAAACACACATTTGTACATAAACATTTTCCAGCTACGATTAATCAAACCCGTTCCACAAGTTCTTACGCACCGCGCCACGTAAGTACGATAACAAACATTCTGAATCATAAGTCACGTGGTTACTTCTATGAATGTTGCAGCGTACTCAACACTGACTCACACTACATAGCTCACGGTATATTTAAATTATTTCTAGTATAGTTATAATAAAACAAACAAAGATATGATCTAGAATACAGAACACTTTTTATTTTGTATATTATTCACTGTTTTTCACGAAATTAGATACATTATACCATGTTCAAAGAATCAAAAAGATAAACAAACAGCATCTTCTCATAAAATAATTAGCTTTTCCCCGCAACTTTGTCTACTTTACTCCGGACTAAAAAGTATTCTATAGCATTCTATTAAAATTACTTTAAATGTATTAGTGACTGAATTTTCACAATGTGTTCCGTAGTTTGAGATTAGCGTTAGAAAACAAACTTTCAAGCATAATAAGTATATATTTCTTTGTTTGGACCGTAATATTTAACAATAAACATATCCGTTTTTAAGTGTAGTCCAGGAATCTGCAAGCATAGTGTAGAATTTCCCCCAGGTAGTACGAATGAGGATTTGGGAAAACTCGCTGGCAGAAACTGGATGCGACGAGCCGAAGTCGGGGCAAAATGGCAAGGATTGGAGGAGGCGTATTTTTAACACTGGACTGCTATAGGCCGAAGATGATCATACCTAAAACTTAACAGAAAAAGGGATTCGGTAAGTTACTGAAATCATTTCGATATTCATTTTGCCCCTTTATCTTGTCCATCCCCGTCCACCCCCATTAATAAAAATATAATATAATATCAGCCACGTATTATATACTATCCCACTGCTGGGCACAGGCCTCCTATACAACAGAGAGGGATTAGGCCTTAGTCCACCATGGTGGCCTAGAGCAGATGGGCACTTCACATACCTTTAAAATTCCTATGGAAAACTTATCAGGTATAGGGGTTTCCTCGCGATGTTTTCCTTCACTTATCGCCGCTTTTTAACCTCCATTACCGATAGATATATTAAGTATTCAATTTTAATTTTCCGTTCAGTGAATATGTTGGTTCAACATCAGTAACAACCCTATTGAACTTTGAACCCCTTGAATCACAGAGCACTATAATATGAAGTGCAATCAACCAATCCGATGCCGGAACACTTAATAGAATTAAATCATAGATCACCTCTAATATGTGACGAGTTTTAATAGAAGATATTGCCATTGTAGGTCAGGAAAGGGTCCAATTGACCATATTAGAAAATGTTTGAAGAGCCCAAAATGTTCAGGAAACCCCGTCCGTTTGATATATTCACAATTTTTTAATAAATGCTATTCGTCACAAATGTATAATGCGGCGAAATACAAGTCATACTTTAATTTATGCTCCCAAGTATATGGTAATAAAACATTAGCTGTTAATAAAATAATAACTTATGAATCCTAAGGACCATTTTTTAATATTCAGCTAAATTTATTCATAAGATAAAATATATCATAAATAAAATAATTACTGTCGTATGAATAAAATATTTCAAATATTCTTTAACGTCTCTATTCGTAGGTAAATAATTTGACGGATAATTTTCATCTGACAATTGAAAAATCGGAAACGAAATTAGAATCAATCGCTAACTTTTATTCGATATCGACAAACAATTGATTTGGATTCTCATCACTAGAGCACACAATCGGAGGCCGGCGGGCATTGATGCAGTAATCCCGGGAACACGCGGCGACCCCACCCATTCCCGCGGGATACCAAAGAGTATGATGTGTTCACATGATTTACTGTTTGTGGTAATGTTTGCAGGTTAAAGCTTTGGTTTTCTAAGAGAAGGCTTACGGTTAATAAGGTCACCTAACGTCAAAACATCCGAAATAGTATTACAACAATACTAGAGGTGTCATCGTTGCCGACATGGATCCCAGAAGAGATCTTATTTTAATACTTCATCATCACTGGAAACGAAAGATACACAAGGACATCAGAGGAACGACATAAGAGGACAAAAGGGAATTTCGTTGGCCCTACTTCAAGTTCACATCGCCTAAAGACCAGTCACAAGATCAAATGCGACTTTGTTTCTTAAGAAATAAAAATCAATTCTGGCAGACAAAAAATAACATTGGCCGTACTTTTATCAAATATTGGAACCGCTGCGGCGCTCTAACGATATGCTAACTGAGAAAATTATAATTAGCACTCAAAATATTTGCCCTCACCTACCTCCCGTCTCGCCCGGAGTGATGTTTTTCATTAAGAATTATCATATTATTTTCTTTTTCTTAAGAATATTTGATTTGACATTATTCATAATTTCGCTGAGGGCCTCGTAATTATATTGAAATGTATTCTGTATAAAGGCGATTTATTTTTTATGTTAACGCGAGTCTAGACGCTAGTGGCTGTATGAAGGTTGTAAAGTGTAGTCCCACGTTGGGCGCCAGTTTGCGAAGATATTTATTAGAAATTCATAAACTGTCCAATGGAATTGGATGGAAATTGACAAAATAGGCCATGTTAATTAAAATACAGACACCTTTTCTCCCGTAAAAGAATACACTGGGACATTTTTTTTGGGATTTCCACACTATTTGGGACCAGACAAACGTCCGCTCACGTTCACTGTAAAAATCTGACCGATTCTAAGGCATGAAAGGCCCAAAAAAATGGTTGTAATTACACAGACTGCCACACAGGCTTCTGTCATTCACAACACTCGACTAGCATGCTAGATTATTGATCGGCACCCTTTCATACAAAAGAGGTGTCAGTTCAGCATTGCGATATGACGACATAAAAACATATCATGAAAGAAGGTTTTTGTTTGTACATGAACGGATGAAAGGACGTGGAATACCGCCAGGGCCCATAATTCCATTAAAATGGAAACACAACATTGATCAAAAATTCCCGACGGGATCGTCGTCGCGCCATCTTGGAATAACAAAAATTGAATTATGATTGACGTAAAATGACGTTTTCGTTTTAGCGCCGAGCGTGGCATGAATGTGAATTCGATTCAAAGAAACGTAAGAACACGTCTAATCTCTATTTTTATAATCAGCTTCATCGTATTCCAGTGCTTTTGCCATGTAATTTTCAATGAGTGCTAGGTTTTGCATGTTGTAAGGAGGGACGCTCAATTGCACACGTTGCACCCCGCCCCGGTTCCGCGCGTGCCTCTACTTTCTAAATAAGTCGATTGTAGTCACTCAGTACTTCTTATAAAACTTTATAAATTCTGATGAGGCTTTTACAAACATATAGAGCATTTCGTAACATTTATAATTTGTAACTTATACCCTCAATTTGAACGCGACAACTAATACGCATATTTACATCTCTGAGTCAATTATTTCACTCCCTACGTCGACAATGCACGCGAAAATATATTTAAAACTCCTTGTCAATAAAGAATACACAGATACTCGGGTTGGGTGAAGGAACCCCGCCATAATGTGCGAACTTACCACCGGATTCTCGCATTATTTTCAACCAACAATAAATTAAAAACAAACAAAACGGTAATTTTGTACTTAATTATTCAAAGGCTTCACTATAATTTAAAGGCAGACTTTAGACGTCTAATGATAAGCTCGATGCTCATTCAAGTCTCATAGAAAATTCTCTTAGTGTTGTAGAGCTATGCTAGTATCAGACACGGATTATATAATAAAATATTTATTTCTTACGTTAACGCGAATATTAGACATTGAAATTAAACTCATTTAACAGATTTTATCACGGTTTTTAAGTTTATTTCTGGATCCAAAAACCTACTGCCACAGCTCGACGTTGCGAGCTCTTCGCATAGATCGGACAATACACAAAATCTAACTTAACTAACTATTAATTCAAAACTAAAGGTAGAATTGAAACACTAACGTTTTGGACTACCAACATCTCAGGCCACCTCGTGACCACGAATTGCAGCAAGCCTTCGGATTGTCGGGGAAAAAAAATATAAACCGTGACAAAATCAGTAAAACTGATTTAATTATTCTAAAACCATGGTTAAATTGACCGTTGCCGACGGCTGAAATGCAACGACGTAAATCATTTAATGCATTTTTGTAAATTATTGCTAGGTGACGCTTGCGGTTTCGCCCGTGTCCTTATAAGCCTGTCCCGTTAAAAGTCCTTAAAACGCTAGCGCCATCTATTTAAAAATTAAATTAATTAATTCCATTATTTCCCATAGAAGCAAATTAATGAGATAAAAAGTATTGTTAATCTAAGACATGGTCTACTCGTGTAACAGATTTCATAAAAATCCGCTCGATTGTTTCTACATGCAAACTTATGGAAATAGACTTTATGTTTAGCCCTTTAAATATTTGGTAGTACAGTAGGTTAATAAATGCCACATCTGCATTTTTTTTTATTCACAAATTTATTTAATATAATCCATCATACTAACAATGCTAACTCCTCTCTCCAATCCAGCGTCGTCATTCCCAGTCCAGCATTCGAACCGTAGGTCTCCATTCAAAAACAAACGCGAGCATAACTTGTGCACATTCCGGAAACAAACTAAAGGCAATTAAAACTGGCAACTGGCGAACGCGTTCACGAGTTTCCGTCGGTGTGGCGGCTTTTGTGTTTAAAAACAATATGTTTGGGTTAACGTGCTGAATGTAGTAGAATTTGTTTTTGTAAACTACTGTACCGTTTGGTCTTTTGTGGCGGGTCAGTTGATAGGAAATGTTCAGTGACCATAGTGGCAGTTATGTGAAAAATTCTATAGGAGAAGGGACTCGTTAATTGTAATTACTTAATATTATTTTATGCATATAAGTGTGTATTATCGGTGGAGTTGAAGCTTTTATTATGTAAAAATACCGCTTACAATGTAACTCAAATTTAATGTGAATTAACGATTGTTCGGATTATGTAAAAATATCTTAGGTACTAGAATTTCATGGTCTGACCGTGCAACACGACCCGAGATTTCATAATTCATCTTCAAGTTACACTTTTGATATGCACCACAGTCACTAGTCAGTAATTATTTTTAAGATAATAGATAGCTTTTGCTCGCTTCACGGCCGACGCTTCACCCACAGGAATATTTTTATGGAATAAAAGTACCGCTTTGTATTTTACCGGGACAAAAGTAACCGTAACTTAGTAAGTAAGTAATATTAAACACCCATAATACTAGAAGATATGAACGCATAGTCGCGGCAACGTATAGCAAAGAGATCAGAGAAAGAGTTCAACCTCTTTACGAAAAAATCCCCGAGAAACAAAATCGCCATCGCCATTACGTTTTTCGGTTTTCCGCAGTGCCGTGTCTACATCATGTCTATATCTACAAACGTTTAATGAATCAATATTTAATTGTTAACGTTTATATCATATGTCAAGGCATATGATTAGACATTTCCCACGAGGTCAATGCACTGTGAACTATATTTATTAAACAAAGAATACCACTGATAGAATGATAGCGACTGTATGTTAGGTAACTAGTCTGCGAAAGCATATGTGAGTAGATAGGATCTTAGTCTATTTTAGCCGTACACCAACATTGCGTACATTGTCGTATTTTTTTTTATGTATCTTTCCCCGCAATCAACGTTGGGAAAAACCTGCTAATGAGATACTGGAAACCGCCGGCATAGCAACTCCAGGGACTTGGAGGAAAGTGTGGGAGATCGAAAAGAAGCCCCCTTAAAGCGGGCGCAGGGGAAAAGACCAAGAAATGTTCGCGAGTCCTCATAGGCCTCTGTGTAGTTACAACCACGTGGTATACACACCGAACTGTGTGCCTGGGGCCGCGGCAAATGTGCCCCGTGCATTCGGTGTGAAGACCGAGCGCATAAGTATTGCCTCCGGGTCGAAGGAGACGGGGGGTCATTATCAATGTCATTTACTTCCACTTAAAGGCAAGACTGTCGCAGCTAACTGCGTTTCAACGACCTTCAGTTATGGTAACCCGCATTGGTATAAGATTTCCCATTCAGAGATAAATTTTCAAAAATCCTTTCACGGCGCTCGCCTACTTTATAACATAATTGGGACCTCGTGGTTAAAAATTACATACCGATCGATTTTGTCTGTTAATAGGTGATAAGAATGGACATCTCTAGTACGCGAGGCATCTCTATCCACCTCTTAGTAGAAAGGCGTGAGTGTGTACAAAATTAACATTCGTTCACGGGAATCGAACGCGCCACGTACCCGCAAATCCCCACATACAATTTTGTCTGTGAGATTACAAGTTCGCTGACCAAACTCAAACTAATGAAACAATGTTGTCCCCCCACAATCAAGCGTGGACGCGAGCGTTATATAACAAGCGCCGGTTTACACTGAAGGAACAGACGTTGCGATTTTTAGTCGCGTTTTAACAGCCTGAATATTTTGTACCACGTTCAAAACGAATAAAACATTTATTCGTATGAAGTAAACATGACTGTGTAACTCATTTCCAGATCAAAAAATTCAAAAAAATTGGAATATTTCAAATTATTTATCAGCGACAACGTTTCTAAGAACACATCTATTAAAACTACAATATAAACATATTTCATACCCCTAACTAAAACTATTTAAATTACATATCAGTCAATTTTAATGAATATTAAAGACACATTCCAAGTCAATTCCTGTACCAGCATGCGACTAAATAAACGCAAACATCCCCGTTCAACATTCAGACGCGCCCCAAAGAGTTCCCCTGTAAGTGATAGCCTTACGAATTGGTTTCGGTGGTAATTTGTGGGACATTACACACACAAACACACACACGCACACGCGGCCATTAAACGCGCGTGTGTGCGTCGGTCACGGACAATTTGTCCACTTAAGAGGTATTGATTGCATTGTGACTTCCCTATGTTTATTTTTCCTACTGATTGTATTAAAATTGCCTTTGAATGTGATTAATTTCCCTCATTCGGATAATGGGATTTACAAAAGAAAATTTATTAACACAACACGGGTTTGTGACAAATTACGTTCTATAGGTACAAGATTAAAAGCGTGAGCATATAAAATATGTTTTCGAAATAAAATAAAGCCCTTGGCTTACCTTATCTAGAAGAAAAATCTTGCCCCGTCTAATAAAACACAGTTGGATCCAGTAATTTTAGCTATTCTTATGTAGTATCCAATCTCACTTCTGGGGTTCGGTCTGCTCTACTAATGAGCAAAACTAGACCTTCAATCTACCACAGCTAGGAGCTTACCACTGCTTAATTAGTGTAATATAAAATTTGATATACAATCGATCCTATTCTACATGGCCGATAATGTATTATTTGTATTGTACGTGTTCAATTCACAGAGCAGGTATGAAGTTTTCACCATCTTCATACAGCCCTCTTCTGAAAGGAATTGTCTGCACCAAGGGCGTCATTGTTCCTTAAACGGCTGCTTTTTTGTTTTTGTTCCCAAAGCTGTGCGAGCGTTAGCGCTGCAGGCGTTCTAGACTTTATAAAAAAGACTAAAACTGGAGCAGCCATCTCAAGGGCGTCGCGCGGGTCCTACCCACTGCGCTATGAAAGAACCATCTTTATTTCTTTTTTTAAAGGACCAGTGTTTGTATTTTATTACAACGGTAGCTCGATGTTATCGTCGTGGAGGCAGGAATGTGAGCATATGCCATTATTATGCTAGAAAACCGAAAGATTCGTTTTCCTCTTTCCATTCTTTAACCCGCTTCTTAAGAGGGGCAGTTACCCCACCATGTTGCTTACATTAGTGTTAAATTCTAAGTGCTATGAGAACCGTACTGTTCTCATTTACCTGCTGCTATGAATAAGAAAATATCCTCCGGCCAATCACCCCTCCCGGGCAATTTATTAACAGTTCGTTCTATTTAAATCTAAAGGACAATTACTCCTGTTCTGGCGGCCGGAGATATTCTTCGGTCTGACCGGACTCGTCCGAAGATACGGTCCACGCCTACGGCTTGATATACGACCGGCGCGAACGACACTACGTTATGCGTCCACGCCCCGCCCTTGAAATACCGCTAGGGCGCAATGAACGGCACACTGTTTACAGTTGCTTATGTCCATTCCGAATGTAATCTCCGGTTTACTTTACTGGACAGAAAATTGTATCTTCCGTTTTTCTGTCTTAATGAATAACTGATATTGTATTTTGTGACACAGGTGACACTTGAGTTTTCCAGTCCAGGTGCCTGATATGCAAAATATGTTAAGCCCACAAGGCTCTCATCAGAGTTAAAATGCTAGCAATAGAAGGATATCAAAATGTACTGTTCTAGGTCCTCGTGACCTAAAGGGCTGATGGAATATAAGGTTTGTAATTTCGATATAGGTAGTGATTGCATCTTCTGCTGTGCCTAACAATTTTTTGCCGTATAATAATATCAACACTGAACTGCGGCACGGGGCTCGGCTACTACTGAGAGGGATCAGGCTTTAGTCCACCACGCTGGTCTAGTGCAGATTGGCAGACTTCACAGACCCTCAAAATTCTTATAGAGAACTACTTAGGTATGCAGGTTTCCTCACGAAGTTTTCTTTTACTGGTAAAGCAAGGGATAGTTAATAAAGACTACATACACAATATTAGAAAAATCAGAGTTGGATGCCTTTGGGTTAAGAACCTGTGGATATTCGTCTCGCTAGTCCGTTCCACAACCAACTAGGCTGTAGCTGCTACATTTCTTTTTTCCTTGGAAAAAATAAAAGATTCCCACCATTGCATAGTCAAATAAAGGCTAGTATTCGTCAAAACACATAAACTCCCAAAGTTGATTGTATTTAAAACATATTATATTGCTTTGTATTGGTCCTAGATTCGCAAGGCAGCGTTCCGGAACGGTATTCGAGCGGCGCCGCGGGGTAACACACGCGTATTAAATTCTTACAGTACATCCACACTGAATAAACTCAAATGTTTTTTTACATATCTATATGAATTAATTTATAAGTAGTTCATCGCGTGTCTATTCACCTGAAAGACTTTCCTTTAATCATTGATTTTTTTTATCGCCTTGTGAACAAAACTTTTTAAGCCAGTCCATCTGGTTAGATAACAAATCTTTATCTAATTCTGTTAGCAAATATTAACTTCATATAATTCATTATATCCAATTTATTCACTAATAATGACATCTAACATCTACTGACTCAAGACTAGTAATTCTTGCAGCAATATATTGCGCAAGAACTTTCAAATGAACAATAGCGGCAATATTTCAGTAATTCTATACACATGCGAGTCGCCGCAAGTCCCGCTAACCACATTGGCAGAAGTCAACCTGCCCTGATGTTTACGCGTTAAAGTTACTAATGGAAGTCAACCTCTGCAAGTTTTCTTGTATCTTAACCTCGTTGTAGGACTATTAGCGCAGTACATAGCATATGGATTGTTTGGTACATTTTTTCTTTCTTCCCCGCCAGCCCGAGCTGGCTTCTTTGTTTACTAAGTATATTTTTCATTAATTTTATTTTCAATATAAATTGTCTTTGTTTATATAAGCTAATTTAATTAAGTGATAATTAAATATTCTCATGTACCTTGACTTATCATAAGTGCAACTATGTTCGCCTACGTGATGAATAAAGCATTTTTATTTTTTTTAGAGGTGAAAACTAAACATTGCTATTGTTAACGTTTTATTTTTATACGTGTGGGTACGGTATAGTGACCCCACTGCACCTGATGGTAAGTGGAATAAGGTCCAATAGAATGCCGACTGACGAGAGATGATTACCCCTTGACAGTCGACACAATTATGCCGGCCAGTTGTAATCGGATATACATAGGCTGATTCCGGAACGCGACACTTACGTGGCCTACTATGGCGGATTTTAACACCTTGTGTACAGTGGTCGCTATGCGGGCGGATATAAAATATATCCTACCACCAGCCGAACCCTCAACCGAACGTTTTACGAGCACAATATTTTTTTATAAAAAGCTTAAGCGGTCCCTAACTCCTTTCTAATCAGTATCGTGCCTTATCTGATCGCTGATAAGATTAGATAACAGTGTTTGTAATGCCGTGCGTCTATTACGACCCATTCATGAATAGCCCATTTGGAAGTTAAATTGTTTAAAATGTGTTGAAAAAGTTTTAGTAATTATATAGAGATGTTGATTTATTTTATTACCGCATTAGTTTCGTCATGACGACGAGATCTTGCTTCGATTCTCGGGTTAACCAATTTTTGTCTGTTTAATATATGTAAGAAAGAAAGCAAGAACAGTTTTATTATTGGCACAAAATGCAGTTATACAAAAAAGTATTTACAAACAATTAAAGTAATGTGCCAATAATGGGCTACTCATTTAGCTGTATTTTGCTGCAATACAGCTGCAGAGCTGGTTTTCAATGAAAAGCTCAAGTGTCGCACGGATATCCATGCCATAAGTCAACTATTTTAGTTGCACGAAACTTAAAATGTGTGAATCATCCCATGTATTTGATAGAGAAGATAGAGTCTGCTCTTTATATCATTAGAATGCTTTAGTTGCATCTGCCTCTACCTTTTATGATACAGGCATAAGTTTAAAGGTTCTCTACAAATATACAACACAGTTTTGGAAACGCGAGTCTAAAGTTACATTTTAGATGAGGTCTGGGTCGGAAAACCAGTGAGTCCGACATAACCATTCTTCAATTTCCAGGTTCAAAATTGGCATCCATATCATGGGCTTTTACTCTAAAAAAGTTTAGCGTTACATGTAGACAGATCAAACACTGGTGAATAACGTAATTAACTCTTTAAGATTGTTAATTATTTCGAAACAATTTCCGTTAAACCTTGAATTTTATTACCAACATAATATAACATCTTTGTTATCACCTTCCTAAACAGTCACATCAGCTAATAATGACAAACGACAAATATTTGTTCAAACATCGCCACCAATGTCGTAACACATCTCGCTATGGATCTGTTTGTTTTGCTGTCTGTACACAATACAGTAATCTGTTAGCATAATGCTAATATTGTATTATCTGTTTATTTATCATACTTTAATTGAAATAGGGCGTTTTATACGAGGCAGTGTACTTATTTAAAATTTACACACTCAAATCGAAAACAAACATTAAATCTGTAAGTATATATAAAAATGAATCCCTATATCCCTTGGTCACGCCATCACACGTGAACGGCTGAACCGATTTAACTATTTTTTTTTTGTTCTGTTTGTTATTGTCAGGAGAAGGTTCTTATGAAAGAAAAAATTCAAAAAATTGCGCGGAAAATTAGAAAATTTAAGGAAACTTGACGAAAATATTAACTTTTTATAACTGTCAATTGTTTGAAATAACTGTCAGCGATTGACAGAATGCGCGCTGCAAATTCATAGTTAAGACGGGAAAACGTCTGTTGGGTCAGCTAGTATATGATAAATAATGAAGACTTCGATAATTTTATTCGATGCGAACGATCAACTCTATATAAATCCGCCGCATGTGGCTCGCACGTGGAAGCGTTACAAAAACATGACGACCGATACGATTTCAGGATGTTCGAATGAAATATTTACACTTCCCCACGTTAAAGAGTTGTCTGTACATTATTAAAATTCTTGTAACCGACTGTGGGATTATAATAAATGATAGGTTTTGATGTTACAATCCTTTTATATTATAATAAAATAATAATAATATTAGCCCTGTATTATATACTGTCCCACTGCTGGGCACGGGCCTCCTGTACTACTGAGAGGGATTAGGCCTTAGTCCACCACGCTGGCCTAGTGCGGATTGGTAGAATTAACACACCCTCGAAATCCCTATACAGAACTTTTCAGGTATGCAGGTTTCCTCACGATGTTTTCCTTCACCGTTAGAGCAAGCAATAATTCACAAAGAATACACACATAATATTTAGAAAAGTCAGATATTATAGCATCCATTTATTTATATTATACGTATTCAAAATAATTATAAGCCACAGATTTGATTATCTTAAATACAATCTTATCTTAATATATCCGATACAATGCCTGTAACGTAAAGTTAACCGGAGTAATAAATTTAAATAAATTACTTTTAATTGAGCATTTTTGTTGTAGTTTTATCGATGCATTACAATAACACGGCAACACCATTAGAATGTGATAAGAAAATTTATCTTTTTAGAAAAGAGTAAATATTATCAACTTTGGTTACGAAACAAGAAAGATGTCTATTGCTAGAGCAAGATCTACGCTATATTTAAAAAGAGATAACTATATTAATAAATATAATATCTAGTTTCAATTATTTCTTTATGTAGACGCCTTAACCCGAACGAGTATCGCAGAGGCGTGCTATTTTTATTTGCACGAGCAAGGCAAAATGACTGCTCCTGATGGTGAGTGAAATGGGGGATCCAGATAGATGTCGACTGACGATTACCCTTCAGTTTACACAATAATGTCGGCGTGTTCAATATAAATAGGCTAATTTCGGAACGCGACACTTACGCGGGCCTGTATAGGTTGAAGATTTTGTTTATTGGCTGCTATCCGGGCAGAAATATTACCCATGTTTCGCCAAGTTTATTTTCCGTGTTATGGTGTGTCTAGTAATTGAACCTAAACCTATTGCCGTTTCGGGCACCTAACACCTGGCAATTCAGTAACATTCCGAAAAAGCTCAAAAATGACTCAGAAGTCAGTGGTACTGTCCTTGCAGTCAGGCTATCTGTGCTGTAAAGTGTTGACAATTTTGTGTTACTGTAAACATTTGGGTGTTTTCAAAAAAAATCGTAATCATCGATCAGATCCCGACAATCAAAGAATCAAAATTAGCCATTAGTACAATATAATACCTGCCCTTTATTATATTCTGCGCAATGCTGCGCACGAGCCTCCTCTACTACTGAGAGGGTTTAGGCCTCAGTCTACCACAGTGGTCTAATGCGGATTGACACACTTGAAATACTTTCGAAATTCTTACTAGTTTCCTGTCGATATATTCCTTCAGTCATTATAAATATATCAAAAAGCCTTTGCTCTGATTGGTCCGTTTACGCAATAAAAAAAATTGAGATATTATAATAAAAACGGTAGTAAGTGGCAGATATTTTTACACTCCATGTTCACACTTTACGGTTATTTTCTCGGCGGGTCGGACACGTCGGCACCCGTGCCCAGCATCAGTTCCCGGACCGCCCGTTCCGGATAATTTGCAGAGACGTACAACCCAGTTGATTATTTATGCGGCATTCATTCCTCCGGGACGGCGCGGTTCTCAAACATTTTCATTGGCTTGTGCTGAATTCGCTTAAGGCTTTCGTTTAAAAAACAATGTATAGCAGATCATATTTGAAGATATGATTTCTTACAAGAAGTAATTTGTACAGATAAAATATTAATTTCATCTCATGTTCAGTTCATAGTAGCGTCGTGCGCCGGAGTCTAGAACACAAACCGATATAACCGTAGCAATCGTCAAAAGACGCAATGTGTCTCATTGCGTCACATTTGACCTAACATTACTTAAAAGGCTCTCCGGTGACGAAAGGTCCAGATATCCCGATTGCTGCCGGCTTCCCTTTACATAGAATTTATGTAAAATCCAATTATGATCAGAACGATTTCCAGACCGCATTTATACATATCGCACTCTTAATAAAATAATGACCTATTTCATAATGGTCTATTTGTGGCAGTCGTCGGAAAACTAATTATTGTTTACTACCTTCTTTTTTTGAAGTTACTATAAAATTGAGCTTATTAAAGATAGGTTAAAAATGAAACCTATAGCATGGAAAAAAGGGAAATAACCAAAAGGTCGCAAACAGAAATTGGTTGTTTGATGATTCCTACAAATTGGCAATTTTGGAATGGGTCATTATTTTCTTAAGAGTGCGATATTAGTACCTATATGTTTTGTCGGGTTCTCTTTCGGTAGATTTCACCTTTCGCCACTGTCTCCCACTTCCCCATATAAAAATCTATCCAAGATACCAACAGTTTGGGAACCGCGCGCCCAGACGCTCTCAACTCGCGCACTTTTAATTTGTTATTTGTGACACGGACGGATCGGCTCTCGTTTCGGGCTGGGCGCGTGACGTCACGCCGCCGGTGACGTCGCTTGACAGCTTAACCGTAATTAGGGGTGGAAAACTGTCGAAAATCGAACCTGCGACCTAAATGGAGCGTGAAAAATGCAAAGTGGACCCGACGCCTATTCGGAAATTATTTACTGAAAAGTCGATACAGTATCCCAGAAGAAACATTTTCAGAAGATATTCTATTACTGTATAAATGCTTGAAGATTAGTGTAATTCAATAAAAATAAATATCTAAACGAAACCCACAAAATCTGACGTTTGTCTAGTCAGACTACGTTCTGTTCCATTGGGTATTTTTCCGCAGGCCAATGTAAGGGTAAATGGATCTTCTAATGTTCGGTGTGTTTGACCCAAGCTGACTCACACTGCCACTTATACTTACTTATACGAGACTTCAATGATGATGTACTCGCTAGTATGTTGGACATACTCCACTGATCATAACAAATAACAGAATTCTATTATGAAAACGCTCCGCTAATTTTTCCAGTCTGCAGAACACATTGTGTTCACTGTACTTTCGATTTTCGATTATAAATATTTTTAACGTACATTTTATTTAATATTTGAACTTAATACTATATTTTGAACATTTTCTTTATTTTCCATAACCTTGTTCAGTGATCAAGTTATAAAATTGATCGTATTTTCCCAAAAAACAAACTTTATATTTACGGGTGGTAGGTCTCTCATATGTGAGAGTCCGCCTGGGTAGGTATCACCGCAGTGTCTATTTCTGCCGCCAAGTGTGTAGTCACTGTTGTGTTCCGGTTTGAAGAACATTGTGGCCAGTGTAACTACTGCACATAATAATAATTAACATCTGTGTCTCAGGATGACGAGCGCATTGGAATACCAAACAATACTTAGTAATTCAAGGTATTGGATGGTGTTTCTACAGTTTATGGACGGTCGTATCGCTTACAATCAGGTGAACAGCAAGCTCATTATTCCAAGCAATAACTATATATGTATACATACTATTACTTAAGCTTCTATTTTAATGGTCTAACCTAAATAGTTGTTTCTGTTTACAATATTTATTCGTCAATCTATTAGTTAATAGCTCAGTCCAAATGGAAAAAAATTATATTGAATTCAAACTAACAATATAATGACAACTATGGTCGTATAGTGGATATTTTGATACAACATAATGTCTTACTATGTTTAGAATTTTTAACGAATAAATGTATAAAATGACTGTATAACATATCTGGTAAGTTCGTTTTCCAATTATCTTTCAGTTGAATTAATTTCGTTATTGCAATTAATGAAAGCGCAATACAGTTTCTTATTAGTAACTATTATTATTTCACAATTACGGCGAGCACCGTGAAAAAAAAAATGAAACCAACAATAATATGCTTGAAAAGATGTGTGGCACTGTTTATACGTTCAAATGCGTTTACGGCGTATTATTCATTACGTTGAATTATTATATTATTGCCAATGTTTATACATATATCAAATGAATGAATGAATGATATACACAGCAACAAATAAGAACCAAACAACCATCATTCACAAATAATCCCGCACCAAACCGCTCATTTATAAAACACATCGAAAGCGGTCCATCCGAATCCCGGTTTAATTCCGGCAACGGGAAAAAACCACCCGGGACATAATCGGCGAGCGCATTAGAAAACTTGAAGGATAAATCAGTGCGCTAAGCCCCGTCGGTTATTAACTTAGAGAAATGTTTTAAAATTAGGGCTACCGCAAGTACGAAGCTGCTTACTACGTCTAGTCGTACTGGTGGTAGGATATATTTTATATCCGCCCAGATAGCGACTATCGTACACAAGGAGTTAAAACCCATAGCGGCCCATATAAGTGTGTTGTTCCGGGAGTCAGCCTGTGTATATCCGGTACCAACATGCCGGCATAATTGTGTCGACTATCGAGGAGTAATCTATCAGTCGACAATCTACTGGACTCCACTTACCATCAGGTGCTGAGGGATCACTGCCGTGCCAATAAAAACCAATGTTGTCGAACTAGTCAGACTTGATGACTGACGGACTAGCTGGAATAATGGCAAGATTGACTCACAGTCCTGTGTAACAACAGCTATGCTCTGTACTGGATATTCCTTGTTCAAACTCGCATTTTCAATTATGGGTGAATTGCCGTCGGTGATATACTATTCGAAATTCTTATTTTCTTCTCTTATAGAAATAAAATGCTGTCGTAAATAGGCTTATTCGGTTTTATAGGTATGATAGGTTCATTTAAAACTGTATCTAAATAAAACCTTGCAGCCCTGAACGAAGACACCGGAGGAGTTTACAGAACGTCATAAATCCGACGGAACCCCGCCTATTGCAATGAATCAATCGCACAAAAGGCATGGAGACGACCGACCGCGGACCCCTAATGGTTATATTTTAACTTGAGTGTAGTAAGTTGTTTGAAAATGGAATTGTTTGAATCTTCTTTATGTTTTTTGCGGGGAACGATCAAGCCATATACCCGATAAGTGAGTTCACCTTTGCCGATTTGGACAATGCGTCCATCTTGACGCGTGAGACGCGATGAAATATCCCAGATGTACCAGGACCGGCACTATTAAATTCTCATAGTCTTCTCATACTACAATTTAAGCTTTATTATTACTATAGTTATCTCTTATCGCGTCATATGATGGCAAACAACTGAATGCACTGTGAGCTCTATAAGAATCATTAGACGTAACGTTTCATAATGACCAGTAATAACGCAGGCCTAAATCATCATCATCATCACCATCAGCCGCACGATGTCCACTTCCCAACATGGGCCTCGCTCAAAGATGTCCAGGCGTAAATAAAAAACAACTATATCGTTTATCTCATTTATGATATTAAAAAATAAATCACCAACTACTCCATCCCCTTCGTTATCCTTAACTGCATTTTAAACTCCTTGTAATTTATTTTAAACCTATTTACATAAACATAGGGTCCACTTACACACGGCTTAAGTGTTACATTACTGTATATGTCTTAAAAGCTAGAACTAGTGGCGACGCTATGTCCGTGAATGAGGTCTTGAGCTCAATTCTGGAACTATTCGCTGGATTTAATGAAATGGTCATAATTTGTTTGAGTAGTATCATTAGTTAAAATTATTATGAACAAAGTCAGCGATTATTTGCTTACTACCTACTCACTACCTTTGGATACAAGCGTGACCTTAAAATAGTAGAAATTATTAAGATTTTCGCCATCGTTTTTAGTCTGGAGCTTTTTATAAATGAGATGAGTTAAAAGCTTTGTCTTGGATCATAGGCCTCCACGCAAGTTGATTGCGATTTGCTCTACCAAAACTAATTCCAAAATGTAGAAAGTACCCATTTTGATTTTTACAATAAATAGACTAACATTTTTGAGACTACATCAAAGGTGTGTCATTTTAGAAACGTCTATAAACTTCACGCTAGAGGTCACCCAGTAAACACCTGAAAAGTTTAATTAACTTCTCAAGACAATTGATTTGATTCCGTCTCATAATTTTTAAATCAAAGACTACACATCTATTAAAAACTCAATTACCCATCCCGAATACGAACGACACCTATTACCGTCACATAATACCGGTAGACATTTATCTATAGAAAAAAAGACACATACACACCCCATTCCATATTTAAAATCCTAACACTTCCCCGTCGCCTAATAGCCGAAACGTGCCTCCTTGCTTAATTTCAAATATAGCGCAACGTTCTAAAATGGCGCCATTTCCACAAATCCCCGCCTTATCCAGCGGCTTGCAGTTAGCGCCATCTGTCATCGAGTTTGACAGTTGACAGTGAAACGGTTTAAAAATAGAATGAACGAAGAAATCTCGCCCCGACTGCAAGATTCTAAATGAGTTTTTGTCGATGGATTTTTTGTTTTTTTTTGTGTCTATGAGTTCTATCCGTGCAATAGTTGCCAGACTGAAAAATAGTTTTCAAGATGATAAATATTGACAGCTCAGACGTAAATTCATCAATTATCTGCGATGCTGCAGCTCCGTTTTTATAACAGAAAAACGGAAGAACTTTTAGAATAAATCATTTATTACCCTAAAACTATTATTCCAAAATATACACATGTATAAAGAAATATAAATAAAACTAAAGGTTTCTAATTTATAACATTATCAACACGTTAACACTTGTCACTCGACGGGGAATCGAGAGCAGCGAGTTGAGTTGACATTTGCCGAATTTGCAAAACTTATTTGAGTTATTGACGTCTAATTTCAAGTTGGTTTTGGAAACATGAAACTTCATTTGTAGTCGATCGTGTACGGGTCGCCAGTACTTCGTATACGTACATAGATCGACTTATTGCATTAGCCATTCTCTCCCAGTCAACCTTATGATGATGCAGAGATAGGTAGGTGCATCAAAGGTAACTGTAGCAGTATACAAATCCAACAAGAAACCTAAACAATAACCCCTTAGAGGCAATTCATGTGCGCTCGGGTTCCACACCGAATGCACGCTCATGCACAGGGGCACATTTGTGCAGCCCTAGGCACACAGTTAAGTGTATATGCCTCTTGGTTGCCAAATTCACATTGAGGTCTATAAGGGCTCGCGAACATCTGCCTTCATTCTCCCCTCCGCCCATCCTATGATGGTTCCTTCTCCTTCCAAATCCTCCTCTCCTAATCTTCCTCCAGGGCCCTGCAATCCCTAAGCCGGGTGATTCCAGAATCCCATTCGTGATTTTCCACCGGAATTGATTGCAGAGTCTGATACCAAAAAATCTACGTAATACGACAATACTACACAGTTATTATAATTATAAATAAATAGCTAATTAATTTTTTTACATTTATTTAACAAACTCAAGGAAATTACAATTATTTATTAGTAGATAACATCGATAAAAACCATTAATACTTGTAATAACCATTTAGAATTATGACACCAAAATATGTAAATGTTTATGATAAAAAGTTGACATCCATATCTAATACTTGTCCAACTCAAATCATAAATTATTACCAGGCTTATTTTTTTAAATTATTATTTTCGCAATACCACGTATTTTTTTTTATTGTCGATATACACGAGAACATCACCGAGCAGACAAATTCGAAGACAGTAAAATAAAACGAACGCCGACCATTAGTCTGCGAGTAGTTATAATTGTATGTGACGGTAACGACCAGACGAACGGCTATAAATTCACTTCATTCTACATGTGTTTAACTATAGTACTTTTCCAGCTGATCCCGGGGATCCCGGGAAATTTAAAAGTGTCGTCAACAAATATCATGTATAAATCGTTCGTAAGTACGTCAATAAAGGTATATAAATATAATTTGAGTTTATACTTAGCCCTGTATTGTATACTGTCCCACTGCTGGACACGGCCTCCTCTACTACTGAGAGGGATTAGGCCGTGATCCACCACGCTGGTCTAGTGCGGATTGGTAGACTTCACACACCCTCAAAATCGGAGTTAAATGAGTGTTGAAATATGGTCCAGAGTATTTTTAACAGTATTTTGGTATTTTTTTTTTATTCCAGATATAGGTAACATTCGCTTGATGGTTGTTACACTAGTTACTTCCTTGCACGGTGCATAATATGTTACTAATATAGATTATGACGATTATAGTATCCGCCATGAAGACAGAAATTAATATTCTAAGAAATACGCGATTCCTTGTTTCGAAAACGCGGTGAAACCACGCGATTTGTATTGAGAAAATCCGTAAAGGTCCGCGCGGCAACACAAGTCTACTCACACGCTAATGACGCTGTCATCAAGTGGAAACGTCAAAGGGCCCGAGAATTAGTCACCGCGTCATCTGTCATGGTGTTGACAGTAACGACAGAAGTAAAAACATTTGAAAATAGAAACTAAAGGGAAGGCGAAGACGCGGCCTTTTGATGTGGTCTTTTTTGTCAAATTTTAGATGATTAATGTGGAGCACTGGTCTTAATAAGTTGTTAATGGTATAAGGCGAAAAAAGGGATTGTTGGAAGCATAAGTCTTTCCCACCAGATTGGTACAGCTCAACGGAACCCAAGGTTCCTGGGATCATGAAGGTTTAGACTTTATACAGGTAATTTCACTATATCTATCAGTCTGTGTATCTCCGGTTCCAACAGGCCGGCATAATTGTGTCGACTGCCGAGGGGTAATCATCCCTCGTCAGTCGACATTCTATTGGTCCCTACTCTACTTACCATCAGCTGCTGTGGGGTCACTTTGCTGTATCCCTATAAAAAATATATCTTTAGAACCTTAGGTAAATCGTGGACATGTATAAATCGTGGGTCCTCTCTTGGTTTGCCGGCAAACCTGACAGCTACATGACATTTACGTGTGTCACGGGATTATAACCTTATATACTACATAATAAGGTTATTTTTCGGTGACACGCGTAATGTCATGTAGCTGTCAGGTTTGCCGGCGAACCAAGAGAGGACCCAGGGTGTATATTAAAAAACAATGGACAGCGGAACCGGTAACTCTAGCATACCAAAGAATCACCGTATATTACCAGTCAACACTCGAACACTGGTTGAATCAAAGTAAATATAACGAAATTGTTCCTGGACTACATCGATATGGAGTATATTTGCGAAATCCTGATAGACAGATGTTGTCAAAGTTTCAAACAGAGAAGCGATTTAATAAAATTATACGTTCACTTCATATAAAGGTAAAAAGCATAAAAGTAGAGCTTATATCGTAGGCATTTTCGTCTAGCTAACGCCTTACAAGACGGTTGATTTTATATAATTCTATTTGAATTTCTTTCCCACTATGTTATATAGATGAGCCTATATCATATACCTATGCCGGGCTCCTCTCACAGGCTTTTCTCCTAACGGTTCAAAATGCGGTTGATTTTATATAGATTCTATTTGAATTACTGTCCCACTATGTTACAAAGACTAGCCTATATCATACACAAATTCCTATGCCGCGCGCCACTCACAAGTTTTGATTTCGAAAATCCAAAAAGTCCTTACTTCTGCTAAAGTTTCTATTAAGTATTAAAATACGATCCATGCAAACCCCTTTCTCCCAAATTCAGTAATTTCGCCATAATTATAATAAAACTTATTCACATTAAAATATTATGAGACCACACAGCCTTTTCAATTTTACGCAATCAATCAAATTTTGAAAAGCGCCCGTATTTATTCCAATGTACCCAACTTTGAGAGCCGTAGTGTAGCAAGTTCCTTAATACATTAGGGGGGTACGGCCCAAGCCGCTGCGGTCTGACTGGCGATGCACGGGTTAATTACATAGATAATTGTGGCCGTGCAAAGGGTTAACACACTGTGAATGGTGATTATTGTTGCGTTCAACCCTATCTTGCGTCGGGTCGGAACGACCGGGGCGCAATCCTAACTACTTTTGATTGCAGCCACGGGTTGTTTCGAGCTTTGATTGTGCACAAAACATATCTATTATTTTAATCTCGAATAAATAACTTACAAAGTAAAATGAACCAAACATCGCCTTATTGTGAATATAAAATAGATTGTAAATGTTACGCACACCAAAATTGCCATGCGTATATGTATATATAATATACCTTAGTTTAAATTCAGCAAAAAGATAATATGTGTAGTTTAGTAGTGCTATTTAAATGATAATAATAATAATAATTTATTTCCAAATCAAAAGAATTACACAGTCAGATTTAGCAAAACATTCTACACTAGGCACTGCTAGTCTCGTAGAATGAATTAAGTAGGATTAACATTTTGGGCGGGATTGTCGTGTTTAAGCAATTTCAAACAAATAAAACTAGCATGAACTTGAACTGGAACCTTAGATTGGGCAAGCAGAATGAAGTAAGATAGCATTAGTGCCTCATAGGATGTGACGATAGGTCTGATACGGTTTTTCTGCTCACAATCGACTCAGAGTCTAACTGACAAAATGTAGGTGTGTGAAACCTTTGCATACACATGAAATTAAAAAAAAAACGTGCTACATGGACGATGGGTTCACGACTCGCTTTCTATTACACTGCCGAAGATTACTCCTGCGAATGAATATAAGTACACAAGTGTCCTTACACTACCCTTTCTGGAACATACGCATGAGGATACAAAACAAATTATTGACCGCCTACGTCATCGCAGCGGACGTAAGACCACCCATTCTATGAAAGCCTTACCCTACTTAGAAGAATATAATAGACCGGTTATTAATGTGCAGATCACTCGCTTGTTTCCACCGCGGGCCGCCGTAATTCTTACGACCAGCAACTATTTCTCACAATAAAACCACGACAAATAAGTCGGTCGACTTATGTGAGTTGGGTATTGAAAGAGCAACCGTTGTTTGATATGATCTTAAAACTTTTATGGCATCAAGTATTCACGTTAACATTCTGTATTGTATTATCTGGTTGTCAACATAATAAGATTTTTATTACCATATTCATGGATTTGTCAATTTTTATTTTATAACGGAATTGCTATATAAAGTTTAAATATTAAGGATACACTACTGGCCATTAAAATCGTGCACCAGGAGAATATTCAAATGCGGAGATTTCCTTGTGGTTTTTTTTTATTTTTTTAAGCCCTGGCTCATTTAAAACGCATTACGGCCACAAACGGGTGAATGCACGGAAACGTAAAAGGGTTTTTTTTAATGTTAACTAGTAAAAAATGAGGGGATATTGGATTTAAATATGAATTTAATAGTTTTTTTTGCTGTAATAAAATAGTAAGGGTGTACTCTTGGTTAAAACCCTAATTTTAGGGGTTCGTTTTATTGTAAATATAAATTAAATTGATGTGCCTTTTGAAACTATAATGTCTACATAGTTGTATGTACAAGCAGTACAAAAGTAAACTGTTGTACCAATGTTTTGCTGAGTTCGATTATTTATTCCGAATCCGGAGTCACACAAATTTTATTTGCTCAATTTGGCAATCAAAGCCAGAATTCCACTATTCACAGCCCAGTTATAATGTACCCTGCCACCAGACCATGCAGATGTAAGAAAATTATTATGTATTATGTACATTAAATAAAATTATAGCCGAAGATATTAATTCATACTTATTATTTTACATATGTAACTGTATTTCTGCTGCAAGGTGGATGCGCTAACCTCAAAATATTTTCTATAACCTAGGTCGACTTAGCTTTTGCAAATCTGAATATATAAACCCCCAGGAGTTTGGAAAATGGTGACTGTTGCCACTTGAGTGCGAAAAGGACGGCTCAACGCGCCCGCAACACCGCTTCCTCGAGATGTTTGCGCTAAACTTGCCGTGGTCTCGCTAGACTTGCATAACTTACTGGAGCCGATCACTAGGAAATCTGTAGCGGTGTTTCAAAAACTTCTTTCATCTTTACACTTGCATTTCTGCTAGAGAGGTGAAACACGCTAACCTTTAAGTTTTTTTTATATAAATTCGTGACGAGCTGGTTGCTGACTTAATAGCAAATTTTACGGCCGCCTAAGAACAAAACTATTGTAAAGCTACGTAATGCACAGAACTACGCTACTAAAGAGAAGAAATATACAATGCGATAAGACCTGCCCAAATGGAGGCACACATATTACGAAAGATTGTATAAATTAATAGTGTTTTTTTTTTCAAATTGGTGCTATTTAATGGTCACAAAGGATTTTAGTTATAGAACTAAAAAAAACCGAACTTACGTAGCCATATTGGTCAGGTGGTAGGTTCAGTTCTCTCAACATAACCTCTCGGTCGCCCCCCACGAAGACTGGCCGATAGTAATAAAGCATTTTTTCCGCGAAACAAAAAAAAATGGTTATTTTGTCGCTACCATCAAGTGGCTAACTTGCCAGCCTACTTAAAAAAAAATCAGCTGTATTATCTCGAATATTTACTTTTTTAAACCGTAATCCGTATGCAAGTGTGGATAGTCAAATACCCTCCCTCTATCAGCGTCAATATACAACCACAAATCACCTATAATCCTTAAAACGCCCTAACCGCAACACGAATTGCATAAAAACACTCCCGACCACAAGAAATGACATCAAAATATAACACATAATTGTCCACAAATTGTTGAAGCGAACTCCGCGGACCGAGGCCGTGGCGTGTTCTCGCCGAGTACATTCAATTTATTTTATTGCCGCTCGCCGTTTACAAGCGCCGATGGAATTTATTACGTGTCGGCGGCGGTCGGTTTTTTTGGCCCGCATTGTAATCACTTTCAGTTCGTTCTAAGTACATATAAATACACTCACTCAGCGGTCACATAAACCTAACTTAGAGACCACAGAAAGATTTTCAGTCTCTCATTTTCCAAGTATTTTCTAGTTAATATTTTGTTCCAGAATCCAGTGTTCAATCCGCAGCCGACCAATCCACAGTAGTAGTAGTTACAAATCCAGGTTGGCTCGTCAAAATATTGATACATATTCAGAGGTATCTTGCTTAGTGTAATTTAAAAAAAAAAGAACAAAAAGCAGTTAAAGCGAATTCTGGATGAATAAAATAATCAATCTCTGCTTTAAAAAATCGTTTTTCTAGCAATAAAATAACATTTAGTCCAGAATAATATATGTAGTAAAATATAATATACATAATAATAATAATAATATCAGCCCTGTATTATATACTTGCCCACTGCTGAGCACGGGCCTCCTCTACTACTGAGAGGGATTAGGCCTTAGTCCACCACGCTGGCCTAGTGCGGGTTGGTAGACTTCACACACCATCGAAATTCCTATAGAGAACTTCTCAGATGTGCAGGTTTCCTCACGATGTTTTCCTTCACCGTTAAAGCGAACGATAAATTCACAAATACACACATTATTTTAGAATAGTCAGAGGTGTGTGCCCTTGGGATTTGAACCTGCGGACATTCGTCTTGGCAGTCTGTTCCACACCCAACTAGGCTATCGCCGCTATAATATACATAGTAAATAATAATTGGCCTTCAGTTATATAATATTTTTTCAAACTATATCTGTGTTAGCTGTTAGTTTTCTGTAAAATAAAAATAAAATAAAACAATAACACTAAACACGCTCGTCCATTTTTTGTCTATAAATTAAAACAAACAGTTATTAGTTGTATTAATAAGCCTTTCAAATCTGCAAACAAAGTAGGCTGCAATTTACACGACTCACTTTGTGTAAATTTGCAATAACAAAGATTGATGATGAATTCAATTATTTTTAACAATAAACACCATTCAATACAGTTAAAATACCTGATAAATATTGAATTTTATTATTTAAAAAATATTTTTTAATGTTTTTACCAATATAATATCTTGCTGGCCATAAATACTTTTTTTTATCACAAACACTATCTAAAGTTTATATTAAAAAAAGAACTCACCATAAGAAGAATATACGGCGAGCGACAGTAGCAGCACCACGCGCGCCACCATCCGTCCGAATCTCACGCGGAACGCGCGCAAAATGGCCGCCATTGCACAAAAAACAATATGGCGACGAACTACGTACAAAACTATGTTACACTACACTAAAATCACATAATACTGATCTTTTTACGGTTAATTTTAACTTAACCGGTGTTCTTGTTGATTTTAACGATTTAGAATTCATTCGCGGTGTGGCTTGCCGGCTTCTGTAAAGGAAAGAAAAAAAATGTTTTAACACAGATTTTAGAATATTAATAAGTACTAATATTCTAGATCGAGGCACAAGTCGTGAGCACGCTCGTGATTGGCCGGTTTGACGTCCAAGACGCCGATGTTTCGCGCGATAGAGCTGGTATACTCTTTCGTCTAATTATTACATACATGAGCTCGCCCCCATCACTGTTCATCTGTGCTTATGACTTGTGCCGGTTGTAGAAATAAAATTTTTCTTTACAAGTTTTTAAGGTCTCCGCCAGATGACGATGGCGCTAAGACTGATAGGGTGACTGAATATTTTCTTATAATGTAATATATACCTATTTTTAGTTCATAATATATACAAAATATACATTCTTAATGCTTCAGGGATTACCTGTCAGCCTACGGAAATATAAAAAAATATTAAACATACTGATCGTCCACTTCAAATATCAGATGAGATGTAACTTGTATATTATTTCAATCCGTAATCCAATTATTTTGGTTCGCATATAAATAATAGATAAAACATATAGTAGATATAGTACACTTGAAAATCAGTCAACTTTTATACATCCCTGGGTGACTTGTTAGCAAATATTAACCCCTTATTCACAGACGTTATTTATCTAAAGACGGAGCATTGCTGCGATAACAAGTCTGTTTCTCAGTGCTGACGGCATGGCAGCCTTCGCAGTGCGTAAACATAGGGCGGTTGTGATTGGCTTATATTGAGATACAACTTGAATCTAGTTGGCTGTCAGATAAAGAAAGCTGAGAAACAGGCTTGTTATCACAGCAATGCTCCGTCCTTAGATAAATAACGTCTATGAATAAGGGGTAGATGTAAACTACTAACTAAATTAACGTTGTCCTGCGGTAACAAAGTATACTTTAAATTGTCATAAGTGCTGTGGATTACAGTTTTGCAGTACCAATACTGCTGGTAGTTTTGTTTTGGTTGTGTCCAGTATAACAATTGCTGTATTGATTATGCCCGTTTTCAATAACCAATCCCAATCACTTTTTCAATCTATCGCGAAAATGGACCAATCAGAACAGACTTTTTGACAAGCTTTCTTTCTTTTTCCTTATTTTGATTGGTTTATTACTGAGATCGGATCGAAGAATAAGATTGAGATCGTTTATTGAAAACTGCTGTCAGACGAGGAAATTATTCGTCTCATTATTAAATGTAAATAAAATATATCGTAACCTTTATAAAGTAAAGTAAAAATCTATACTAATATCGTAAAGAATTTGTTTCTTTGAACGCACTAATCTCAGAAACTACTAAACCGTTTTTTTTTTCACTAAAAGGAAACTTCATTACTGGGTGCTATAATATACTTTTCTGCCGGGAAAATATTTATCCCGGAAAAAAAATCATCCGGGCGGAGCCGCAGGCAAAGCTTGTATTCGATAAAATCAGATCAAAGTATACTCCCACCCCAAATAAGGAATACGAGGGTAGTTAAGTCGTCTTAATGCACAACACGTTATGTGCGTTCACAAACCATTGTAAAGAGCGGCTATTCTAATAATATCGGGTTACACGTACGGCTCAGGCGGCCTGCTGCTTTATGGTTACCAGATGCGAGAAAACCGGAAAAATTCCGGTAATATATAAAATTCCGGAATCCGTGATTTTAACTAAAACCCTTTTCGATTGAGATCAGAGTGGTAATTGTTTTATTTTAAATATTTGTTGTTACTCTAAAATATTACACATGCAATATGTAAATAAAGATGTAAACAATAAAGTGACGAGGATTCAAATAAATTTCCAAAAGTATGTATTTGAATTTTTTCGATTGGACTTTTTACCTAGTCCATTGCGTTCCCACTCAGCCAGGTCGAAAATATGAACGTACCGTCGGCGCTATAATACATTTCATGATACCTACTCACGTGTTACTTTATATGATGATAATGCACATTAACGGAAATACAATTTACAGTCAAACAAAGAATTCCGGACAAGGAATCCAAAATCCCGGCTCGTTCAGAAAATCTCGGTGCGCGCCGCGCTGCCGGCCCGCCCGTTTTGCTAATGACGTATTAGCTAAGAGCCACGGAACTTTCTACTACTTCATCGTGATCATAAGATGGCAGGAAGAGATGTTAAGACGCCACATTATAGCATTACCTATCACGCTACTTTGTAGCCAGTATCACTACTGGACATAATAAGACTTAACATGTCATGTCTCAGGATTGCGAGCGCAGTGGGATACCAATCAATACTTTGTAATTCAAGGTGTTGGATGGTGTTTTTAGTATTTATGGGCGGTCGTATCGCTTACCATCAGGCGAAAGGCAAGCTCGTCATTCAAAGCAAAAAAAAACCTTTCGATGTTAATTAGCCAAAATCCAGAGGACTAATAACAAGCAGCTATTATAATTGTTAAAATAATGTAATATAGAACTTTTGAAATAAAATATTCAAACAACTATGTTAATTGGTTTATTATTTTGTGTGGAAGCCAAAAATAGACATTATCTTGAGTGGTGGCTTGCGGACCAATAATTTTGCGCGATTGTGTAGTTGCTGACCATCATATCTTCCATAGACCTGCAGGATATATTAAAAACTGAATGCAAGCTGATTTTCTGTAAAGCATTGCTACAGACACAATCGACAGTCTATTAACTGTAGATAAATGAGTCCACGTGCCACAAGCAATATACAATAATTGTACGTGGTCAGCACTGTTTGTGTCTGTTTCTATTATTGTACACATTTCGATTTACAATAATACTCTTTTAAAAACATGAGTCTCTTATTTGCTATGTTTCTTTTAATCCAAAGTGTTTAAAAAAAGGTGATGTTGTAAACAAAACCCCTGGCTCTCCTACTACAGAAGGGACGTCTAATGCACTAATTAATGCACTCCATTTTGCCCGTATTTTTGTTTCATCACATTCGCCCTCGGGCCGTCCTACGGTGGCACTAGGGTTGTCACCATGCAGTTGAGAAATTTATTGAATCATCTTTATTTATCGAAAGAATTGGTCTTATTGCTGCCATAGAGATAACAACTATTCGTTGTATAAATAAAAACGTGAAAATTCTTTCCAATTTTTAACATAAGAAAAAAAAAGAAAAAACATAAAATTAAAAAAAAATATGCAAAGACATTATTGGAATTACAGATCGTAACCTTTTCTTCTCCCATAATAAAAGTATGGCAAGTCAGTAGAACACAATCAAGCATGTTCTTTAGATTTCGACCTACTCATATATTATTTATCTCGTACATTTATAAAATTTATTAAGAAAGTGCTGTTATGGTATTTGAGGGATCATTGTAGGAAACTACAGACTCACACGTTGTAAATAAATTATAAAAAGTATCAATACCATGCTCAAAATTGATTTTATATTTATGTACTTCTTAATTAAATAAATATCGTTTGTATTCAATTCCTACGGTGACAGCCCTTCAAGCGAAGTTGAAAGCTCATCTTCCTTCCCACTCGCACTCAGCGCAATTAAATTACACAAAAAGAAACAGAAGAACGCCGAGTGTTCAGGCGAGACAGGTGTAACTTTAGTTGGTTTGCTTTGTATTAAATTAGATCCAGTACGTAATGGTTCTTTTAGCTTACATGCAATATGCAAAACGGTGCCATTTCTCTCTCTCTTCTTGGTTCGATTCCCGGGAATTATTTATCCAAGGTTTACTAAATAAAGCGCCAGGTTTTAAGTTTGAGATCGGTGGTAATCTAAAGACAATGGATAAGGAATTAAAACAAAGAATATAGGCAGGTTTTGATGATAGTATTAGACCAACAATTGATAATCAAGTAGCAATAAAAGATGATAAAGAACTGTAAAGCAGTCTAGGGATCTTCTGAGAGTGCACCCAAATGTTTGCGAAAGCTTTGCACGTGCTCATCAATTCGCCGCTCTCAAGAACGCGCGTTACGCGTAACAATAAGTGTAAAAGAACGAACTTCATGGAGTACGCACTCTTAAGTTGAGCTATAGAAAATCTAAGCTACATCTTGAAACCTTTAAAAACCTGTTGCCTTGCATGACAAACAATCAAGTATAACTAATTACGGCATTTATTGCACATTAAAATTGTATACTGCAAGTAGCTCCACTGGCTACAACGACAAATCGTAACACAGCACTGTTCTGACCTCCGCTGCTTAGGAACAAAAAACTACAAGACCAACTCGATGTTAAGTCATTCAATTTAATACACAGAAAAGCTGACCCTCCGGGGCGTAGACTTGAATTTTGTATTAAAATTATAATTCAAAGACATAGCCCGAGGTGAGACATGTACGCCGGGCCTTGTTATACAACATAATGTAAAAAATAAAATATTTATACAGTTTTCCGTTTGTCCTTTTATATTTTACAGCAGAGGGCCAGCGTTGCAAATGGGTCTCTTGAAAGTTTGCCAGTTGTGACAAAACTAAATACATGATTTAAATTACACTATTTGACGAATTTTATCGCGGTTTTAATATTTTACTTTTGTCCCGACGTTTCGAAGACTTAGCAGCCCTCATGGTCACGGGGAGGACTGAGGTGTTGTTCATCCGCAAAGTCTCCGGAACGTCGGGAGAAAAGTAAAATATTAAAACCGCGATAAAATTCGTAAAATAGTTTAATTTAAATGTCTAACATTCGCGTAAACTTAAGAAATCATTATAAATACATGATTATTAAATATAGATTTGTTTCCGATCAATAAACTAATAGCATAAGAAATGTATTCGGTGATTTAGTCTCTGTACCGTACAAAATCCAAAAATACTTCATTTTTTATAAGTGCCAGCCAAGGGAGTGGCGCCACAAAACTGGTTACTCTCTGTCACCGTTTAAAAGATATTAAGTAATTTATCATTAAAAATCTACTACCACTTTCACAAAACCAATATATCAAAATACCAATTAACCTTTCTGGTAAACGAGCGGTTTTAACTGATCTCCATAATGTGTGAAAGTTAATGTCAAGTAAATGTCTCCGGTCTGGACCTCGAGGAGAGGGGGGGAAGGTGAGCCATGAAGCCGGGAAGCCATCAGTAGTAGCCCAACTCACCTCGATTCTGTCTATGAAATCCAGAGGACTTACTGCAGTGATGATAGGGTTATATTTTCAAAAAGGAAAATTGACTATATTACCCTTTGTCGATTACCAAGTAACATGATTTCGGGACTAACAGCTTCAGCTGGTTTAACTTTTTCACAATGTATGGTCTTTCACGAGCATCAGGTGAATTCCCGCTAGCATATGATGAAAACATCGAGTCTTAGATCATGGGTATTAAATAATTTCCAGCAACTACTCAACTGCCGTTAAAGATCCAACCAACCTCGGTGCTTGTGTGCCCCCAACAGGTAGGCAGAGCATGGTCTTTCCATTGCCTAATGTGATAATGGCGGACGATTCCTATAGTCATACACGGCACGTGTTAAAAAACGAGGCAAAGTATATTAAACACCCACTTAACAATAAAACAATATCCCGACTCCCAAAACAAGAATGAGTCTTAACTCGTAGGTCACTTTCGCCCCCACTCAGATTTATATTTTCACCCAAAATATCTTGCAGAGCTTGGCGCATAACGCGTTGGCTTCGAAGTCAATTTTGGAAGACACAAAAGATTGCCCGATATGATTAACCTTTGAATCTTTGGAACTTTGTTAATAGGTTGTCTCAGCCCATAGACCAATAAAGGCGAATGAATCAAAAATAAAACAGAAGCACGGACGTAGCCGCAGGTGAGAGCTAGCAATAGTTTCGCAGGATTAACCCCGAGGGCGGGACGAGTGAAATCAACGGGAGCTACTGTAACAAACAAACGTACAAAACGACTGTGACATGCCGACGTAATCCCGGATCACATTGTTACACCTCCCTCCCTCTCCCACCCCTTCTAACTGAGTTAGAGATGGGCGTTGATTTACCTTCATATTAAATTATATAATTGAAAATTATAATGAAGGTTTTCCACACAAGAGTTATCAGGATATGAAGAAAGGATCCGTCTGTAACATCATAGATAGATCAAAATGCGTCTAATTCTGGATGAATTAATTAGCAGCACCTTTTCCGACCCCAAAGAGGTTATCGACGTCAGATTAAAAGTTCCTGCAGTCAGTACGTGATTATTATAAGCATACCAAGTTAAATGATATTATACATCATTACATACTCGACCACCCGACACATGGTGAAAATCCTTTTACAATGGCACTTCCCAGAATCCGAGATCAGCCAGTGCCCAATATTGAGTAGACATCTGTTAGAACATAGTTTGGCAAATCTCAAGGAATATTATATCTATCCTGCGTTGCACTTAAAACAAATGTAGTTATTATACTAGAAAAAAGGGTAACAACATACGACAAAGAACATCAGAAGAGCAAACAGACATGCAAACAAACAAACAAGAGCACAGACAGACCGATCGCTTTGCGTTGTCTCCTCGACGTTTGTCGACGAAATGATTTATCATGTCATATTATTTTCTTTTTATGTTGTTCTCTGTATGGAGTTCGAATGCCATATTATGTTGAAAATATTTCAAACTTTTAGAGGACTAGCTTTTGTTCGCGGCTTCGCCCACGTGAAGGAGTTTTACAAATTACACAAACTCATTATAAATTGTAGCCTATGTGTTATTCTGATGTATAACTGTAAGGTTTCATCCAAATGCGTTCAGTACTTTTTTGTGATAGAGGAACAAACATACATACATCCATCCTCACAAACTTTCGCATTTAAAATATTGTTAGTAGAATATTTTGCAAAAGTGGAAGTAGAAGGACGTAGAATGTGGTTCAACCGGGACGATACCACTGTCTTGAAGTTAAATTAAGTTGAAGAAATAGTTTTGCTGTTGTTAGTTCTCAAATACACCAAACGCTCCAACGCCCATCTTCATGGCGGACAAAGCACCCATAATCTTTATGATGAGTGTTCGTGACCAACACTGACCACTCGCTAACACTTGTTTTCCGTTTTTTATAAAAGAAAACACGTACAAACAAACAGCCGAAATCATTACGCCCGGGCCGACGTCTGTCACACAAATGATTTATGTTGGCGGCCATTTTGTTTTTTTTACCGACGCCCTCTCGACTTAGCGGCTCCTTTCATCCACCGAGCTATGAAAGTTATTTGACTTATTAAAGTGATTTTAATTTATTTAGCTACGAGTATCAATGTTATAGGATCTCTGATACATTTAGAGGGGGATAGTCAAGAGCGTAGAATTACCTAGACGCAGATTCCTGTAATATTATTGAGCATAGGATCGGGAAATATTTTGCCATTGTTTTGTTTGATACTCAAATGACGAAAAACAATTTGAAGTGCTTTATGTGTATTTCTTTTACACGTTATAGAATCTAAACGGCTTTAACATAATTATGAGGTGTTAAAATTTTGGTTGTGATGCAGAAATGCACGTATGTTTTTTCATTATTTTATTAAGGACTTAGCAAAGTGCTTCACTGCCTCTAGTTTTGTGATG
Source organism: Manduca sexta (assembly GCF_014839805.1). NCBI lineage: Eukaryota > Metazoa > Arthropoda > Insecta > Lepidoptera > Sphingidae > Manduca > Manduca sexta. The sequence continues at coordinate 19,607,730 of NC_051142.1, read as the reverse complement.
GCATTACTATCATTTTCAAATAAAATGCTCTACCTAATAGTGTAGGAGACAATACCCACGTCTGAAGTAAATAGTTATACAATCAGCCCACTTAAGGCCGAAATTAAACGACCTTGATCGATATCCGCAGTGGCGCGAACCGATCGCGAGATCATTTCTCTCAGAATAGTTAGCAATACTCCAATATTAATTTAATTAGATCGACAGATAGTCACATAATTATCAATTTCAATCAGTACGTTTTCTTTTATTGTTTTGAATGATGAGACGAGCTTGTCGTTCGCCTGATGGTAAGCGATACGACCGCTCATAAACAGTAGAAACACCATCCAACACCTTGAACTACAAAGTATTTGTTATTCCACTGCGCTCGCTATCCTGAGAAATGAGACGTTAAGTCTTTAACGTCCAGTAGTTACACTGGCTACAATGTCCTTCAAACCGGAAAACTATACACTGCTGGTGGCAGAAATACACATTGCGGAGGTACCTACCCAGGCGGACTCTCACGTACGAGACTTAAAAATATAACGAGTGATCTAAAAAAGTTAATACTTCAAAGCAACTTAATAGTAACATATTTAACGCCTTGCTCAATAGATGTTAAGGAAATATGAAAACGTCACCACAGCGATATTTAACAAGCCATATTCTTAACTCGGGGCGGCACCGACGCGTTTGAAGTGTGACACGGTTAATACGACCGAGTTCCGGGAACAACCGCACATTGGTCCAGGGCGGATGTGTCTAGAGTTAAATGTTTCGGGAGAATCTTTGCGTCTGGGGTTCGATGTTTTTGTAAAAAAGAGTATAGAATTACTGTACTGTTTGTCACTTAAAATGACAAGGAAATCGGCATACATACAAATTTGCAAATGAATTTATTCACTGAACAAAAATACGGAGAAATCAGTAATCACTAATTGCAATTATGGAATTGACTAGTTTAATAGCGATAAATCTAGGAATTGCAGTCAGAAGTTACGAGATACCGCGCTCATATTTAAGTTGAGGGTCCAAACCACTCAACGAAATTTCAAAATAAAGTTATACGGTTTACCTGATTTTTTGTAATTTAATTACACTTCATAAACACAAGCCATACAGGACTTAATACCATAGCCATTCTTTCTTAATCAACCTTGGACGGTGCAGAGATAATCAGAGACAGCTGTAACCATAAAAAAAACATTGGCGGCTTCCTGGACAGAGAATCTTTACCCATCATTAGACCTCTATCGCCTAGAAATTCATCCTTGCGCACAAGCATGAGACAAAATAAAACCAGACATTTTTACAAAACACTGATTCCACACAACCCCACAGCATTATAAGGGCATCAATCAATGAAGATAACAATACACAGAAAAATGTTCACTTGTCAAGAGCTATCAACTATCAATGGCTGTGACGAATTCGATCAAGTTTTTAACATCGGGGACTATTCATAGTTTAATCGTGCACAATTTACTTGTTTTTTTTTATCCTAGCACTTCACGATTATAATATTTATTCATTACTATGCGTTGCTCGCGGCTTCGCTCGCGTGAAAAGCTTTTTCCGCTACTAAAGTCTATTAATGTATTAAAAAAGTTTTTTTTTAAGTAAATTATTGGGATAAAAAGAACCCTTTGTGTTAATCCTAAACAGTCTGCCTGCGTACGAAATTTCATCAAAATCCGTTTAGTTGTTTCTGCGTTTACTGCTAACACACATACAAACATCTAAATATTTTCACAAACTTTCGCCTTTATATTAATAAGATAAGATAAAATTTAATTTGATAAAATCCATACAGATAAACCAAGCCCCTGATTCACAGGCTATTTTTCCTGGAAAAGAAAACAGGAGTTTTCCTTGAAGGGTCGCGGTCGGAGCCGCAGCAAAACCTATTTATAAATATGATGGGCAACGATTACCGAAACCACGGCGTGACCTCGTGACCTTTTTACTTTTTTTAAACGACGCAAGCGGAAAAAATCTTGCTACCGCTCAACGCGGCTCGAGTGAGCCAGTGTTGGGACACCGACTGTGATTTATTATCGATGTTGCGAAGGTTTACTACTTTTTGTGTTGCACTACTTACATTTTTATTCAAAGATAATAGCAGTATGATAATATGAGTTATAATCACTTGCTATTTACGTGATAGCAAAATGATATATAACTTTTGAAATACTTTAGAGAGAAAACAATAAAACGAAACCGCATAATTTTTAAAGAAAATATTTTTGAAGTGTTAAAATTTTTCTCTTAAAGGACCAATTTATGATAGACACTTTTGGTGACTTTCAACGTTGGTGACGTTACAAAAATTAACAAAACATCCTAAATTTCGTATTATATTTATTTCCGCATTTTCTTACGATCCGATTCCAAACTTTGTCTCTTCGTATCGTATATCGACATCGACGCTGTTGAACAAGTCCCAACCCTACTCATTCACCTGTATAATTTGAAGGGTCCTCGACTGCAGCGCACTCCAAAAGCGACCCCTTTACCGTGTCTCCGGGTTCCATTCTTTCAACCCTTACACGGCGTTTAGGCTCAAAACTGCACTGGTACGGGTAAATTTCTGATATTCATAACTACTATTTTGTATAGCATTGGTTGGAGTTGAATTTCGAATATTTTACTATGAAAAGGCAAATGTTTTCAGGTCATACAACTAACATCTTGGTTCAATTATGGATTTTTTTTAAAATATTTATTTAAGGAGCTTGGTCGTTATTTCGCGCCTATGTCGCTCCGAATTATAGGATTGAGTTATATATTTTTTTTATTCGAAAAACAAATGTGAGACTGCTGTTATGAACTCAGACATGGCTATAGGCATATCTATTATTACATCATGGCTCAGAAATATGTTAAGCGTAAACATTATTGCCTTCACCTATATCCTTTGGGAACAAGGATATATAAACTTATATTTCTTATATTATATTCTATAAGTTCAGATTGCGAAAGCGACTTATCACCGATATTGTTAAGGGATTCTGGATTTATACGGATCGAAGACCTGGTGAGAGGTTACCATCACTGCAGCAAGACTTGGAAAGTTACTAATACGATTGGTTGGATTACCATCATGGTTTGTGAAGTTTACGCATTTATTAAAGAAAATAAATAATTAAGGGTTTCATAGCATTTTTTCTTCATTTCCAGTTCCGACGTAACCATCACTACGAGATGGGTTACTAATAAGCATCCATTTTTTTCTACCAGGGCAAAGTGACTTCGCCTGTTTTAATTAAAACTAGCTGACCCGACAGACGTTGTCCTGTCTCAACTATGTATGCACGCGCGCATTCTGGCGATCGGTGACAGTTATTTCAAACCACTGACAGTTATGTAAAATTAATATTGTCGTTAAGTTTTCTTAAATTTTCTAATTTTCCGCGCATTTTCTTGATTTTTTTCTTTTATAAGAACCTTCTCCTGACAATAACAAACACAACAACAAAAAAAATTGTGAAATCGCTTCAGCCGTTCACGCGTGATGGCGTGACCAAGGGAAATAGGGATTCATTTTTATATATATACATAGATGAAGCCTAAGTAAGGAAGATCTCAATCAGTATAGTATATTCTATCTCTTGATGATCGACACAATGCCAGCCACCCTAACTGCTTCTGAACGTTCCACTCCTTCGCCTACTTCACCATACACCTTCGCCCGCGCTCCTCGAGGTGGAGTCCGAACTGGAGACATTTACTTGACATTAACTTTCCCCCAGTATTCAGATCAGTTAAAACCTCTCGTTTACCAAAAAGGTTAATTGGTATTGATAGTTTATTTATGACTTTCTTTCAGTCTGTGTACGGATTGCATAATATTTTTTTTAAAAAAATATTTACACTAAATTACAATAGTTGCACAATAATAGCATCTGCAAAACCATAGAGGTTTATACTAGAGCTTATAAGAGCTATTGAAATAGGAACTTCGTAACGAGAAATAGAGTCTAAAATTCGCAATCTTGAATAAGTGAAGTATTAAAGTTTGTGATGTGAATTTTTGTTTAAATTTTTGTAAGAAATAACACTATGGAATTCTATTCTCAAAGAGTTAACAATGTTTTCTTTCTGTTCCATGGTAATAACCGAGCTACGTACTATTTATTTATGATAACTTAAATAATAAATAAAGACAATTTTACCGAATTTATTTTCAATTCGTCATCGATATCAAACCAAGAACCTCACAGATCCCACAACGCTACCACTGCACCAGATATACGCAACAAACAGGCCGTCATTCATAACTTATAAATTACACATTTCACTCAAACATTCAATTCACCAAGCCCACAATAAAAACATAAAACTGCGCACATCTCTTACCTAATTACGTTTAATAAAGTCATCCGTCTCTTTCTAACCGGTATAATTCTTCGCTTCCCGTTCCGTTCTAGAGATAAAATTTAATCGCCCGAAATCCGTGCGTGGCGCATTCGCCTCTCGGCTCATATTGTGCATCGTAAAGCCGATATGATGTCTATAAAAATATCGTAACATACAACCAGCAGTGGTGCAAGTAGACTGGATTTTCTCGCATCACTGCTTTTGTGAAGACTTCGGTTCTGCGTTTATGGAGGATTGCCTGGGTAGATGGATTTCTAGCAGTTCATAATCAATTGTAGCCAGTTTGCTGGTGGTAGGGTATATTTTATATCCACCTGGATAGCGACCACCTTACACAAGGTGTTAAAACTCGCCACAGTGGCCTACGTAAGTGTCGCGTTCCGGGATCAACCTGTGTATATCCAGTTCTAACAGACCGGCATAATAATATAAGTTTAATTGTTTTTAAAAGCATTAAGTTAATCTATCAATATTTTTAAATTTCATTCATGTATTGGTGCACAACGGTTGGTGATCAATAAAAAAAAAATAATGTCGACTGCCAAGGGATATTATTTCTCGTTATCGACATTCAATTGTACCCCACTCACCTAACATCAGGTGCGGTTGACTCTACCATGCAAGTAAAAAAACATCTGAGTTCCTTCTGCTTGAAGTAGCAGTGTACAAGCGAGTATTGTACGAATTCGAAATTAAGGGCAATTATTGCTCATTATAAGACGTAAAACGCCGGTGGTAAGGACAATTCAATAATATTGTCTGCATCTGCATTTAATTTTCGTAGCTGAAATTTCTGGAGGGCATTGGTACTTTATAAGAACAAGTGCATAATTCTTATTCTTCCTTATCTATATTAAACGTGAGGTCGACGCCAAATATCAATTTCTTTAAAGCCTTCCCAACATTCCTTGACGCCTTCCTAACATCAATCCTTTTTGCAGGTCCAGGCTAAAATCAAGACCCACACGGAGTAGCCAAACTTAGGAATCTAACTCAAGAGAGGTCCGTTCACAGCTTTATACACGCTCCCACAAAATCAGAGACGAGACAAGTTGCAGTTCTAGCAGTTGTGAAAAAGGTCAGTTGTCGACATGATTCTCTATCAGTCACTGAACCCAGATGTCACCGTATAAAATTTATCAAACCAAAATCTTCAAGAGAAAATTTAAAAGAAAAACACGTAAATCTGATAAGTGTGCTGAGTTATGAACCCACAGACTGACGTTTATACTAGTAAAATGGGTAACGGTACTTTAAGAACCTAATATTTTGTTGTTTGCCAAGATCAGAACGAAAAATACCACACATACTCACGCCTTTCATTAGGGGTAGGAGCCTATCGCCCTATGGGGCATATTCTGGAGTCCGGACTGACAATTGATGCTAAGTAGAATACCCAATATTACTTTGCCCGACACGGGCATCGAACCCGATACTTCAACACTGCAGTCGTACCGTAATACACCATCAAGGCAGTCCGCCAGTAGTATTATTACAGACATAATATTATTATTACTTATCTTGGTTATATGCCTTTTCTAACTTACATGTGTATTATTTGTCAATAAAAATCGCTAGGTATTGGTTAAGAAAAACATCATGAGGAAACATTAAATAAGTAAGAACTCTCTTTAAGAATTTCAAACGTATATTCCGTAAGTCTATGACTAGGACAGTGCGGTTAATTAAGGCATTTAAAACCCTTTCTAGCATAAATGGTACTAATACAGAACAAGTATTATAGTTAGGCATTATCTTTCCTGCTAAATAGCTAATAGTTTATGCCACACAAAAAAGGACTCAATATTCTCCGCCATTTTTAAGAATTAAGTACTTTGTGGTGCTGACTTCTAAAAACGTGGTTTGTGCGTTTAGCAACCTCACTGTCGTAAGGAAACACAACAAACAGTTTTCACACAGTTTTTTTCCTATACAGTGTCCGACGTACACAAAAATGAGTTTGCTACAGCTTCAAGATTTCTTTTTATTTTAGTTGAAAATACTTAATTACTCTAGACCATAGTCAAGTGTCTTTTAAGTATAACGTCGATTAACAAGAAACACTGTGTCCCTCTGCGGTCGCCAGAATATCCTGACCCGACTGACTGCGGAAGGCGACTTCATAGAATAGACCACTATCAGTACAAATTTCGCCCAAAGCATCACAAGCAAAGCTCGCAAACCTTGGATCCAATATCGCCAGCATACGCCCAAAAACTAGGCCGAACGTATAAAATACGGATGTGCGACAATAAGGTTTCGCGTCATAAATTTAATCGTAAACTATATGCTCCATAAAGATTTTATACGGCTTTTAATTCACGCACACGGCTATTTATGGGAGGGGGTGGGGGAAGCGTTGAGAGACACTAGCTATTGTTATGTGAACGTTTACGCACTAAACTATACGTGTACTCAATGATGTGCAAGCCGCTCGCTTGATAGTAGGGGAATACTGGTCAGAAACAATAAGAAAACCACCTGAATATTCAATTACAAAAAGCTGCGTTTCATTACACTGTTTAATCTCATAATGCCCAGTATTCTGACTACTATGTCCTTCAAACCGAAACACAACTGCCTACAACATTTATGGCGGCAAAAATAAAAAGTGCCATGGTGCCTACACCCGGACCCTCGCATACGGAAGACCTAGCATACTGCTTCCAGATCTATTGTTTTAAACTATAATATAAAACCGGCATGATTACCTCCGAGAATATTAATGTCTAGAGATGAAAAACAATGTCAATTGTAATGTCATCACTTTTATCAATATTTATTGATATTATTTAGGTTATCATACTTTCTTTGTTCATATCGATGCTCCTTGTGTTTTAGAGTCGAATATGAGTTTCTTCTTCATTTTTATATAATACCGATCAGATGATGCTTTCTACTGTAATCTATACTGTACGCAGGCACGGTAAAACATAAATGAAAAAACAAAACAAATCTTTATCCATTTTACAATGATCTCTGCCATTTATTTTATCGTACTTCTGATTTTTAAAAAGGACATAGTGTTTATTTCTAGTACTTTCAACTGAATATCATACAATTAAATCAGGCCGCCCATTCGCTAATCGCTACAACTCTGCCCTTCATCCCAAGTTGTAACAAACAAGGCTCAAACAGCGCTCCACTTACTTGAAATTAAATTTTAAATTGCGGGTAGTTTTGTACAGTGGTGCAAGAATTGTGCACTAATTGTACGGTGAGCTATTGAGCCAAATTGCCACTATTATCTAGGGTTAGGTTTCTCAAAGTGTACGCCTCGCCCCGCGCGCCTGTAGGCTACACAGATCCTGGGGAAGGAGTGTTAGACGCATGATATAGTCAGAACAAATGTATTTTGTGTATTTCTATGGTTTGAAATTATTGGATTTGATGGATTTCGTGAAAAAACGTGATTGAAACTGAGCAAAACAGCAAATGAAAAAATGATTGATAGGAATCCCTTTGGAATTGTATCAGACTTTCAATTCTTTAACGTAGAAATATCAAAGTTATTCTATGATTCTGTGATAGAAATTATCTGAAAACATTAAAGATAAATTAAGTTCTTTGATTCCAACGCAGCCGAAAAGTTCAACCTGTCATATTCTGGAATTGGTTCTTTAATCCATATTATATCTGGACTACGACACTTAGAACGTGCTGGATATTAGGTTTAAAAATATACCTCATATTGAGTACATTACCAAACCAAATAGGTAATAGTTTCTGATCCCTTGTAAGACGGGCGTGTCGGGATATTAAGTCTTTTAGATAGATAAGAATCGAATTCCTCTAATCTATTACTTTAAAAACTAATATAAAGATATTGTTTTAACTACATTTTATGATATTGTTTTTTTTTCCAAATGAGTCGAGTTGGTATATTTAATTATCGACATGGGTGTAGAATTAGTGTCTCACATAGGGTGAGGTTCCGCTATTTGATTCGTAATTCGTCCCGTCCCCCCCATATGATGTTTTTTTTTTCCCAAATGGGTCGAAAACTAGGTATATAATTCTAAATATGAGAAGTGGGTTGGTAGGATAGGAAAGGTAGGGGCGAGTAGGGTCCGCTATTGGATACGTTGCCCACTCGCCCCCACTTTGAGCTAGTTACAGTTTTGAATGAATATGATCGTTTTGAATACGTATTCAGACAACTTTATAGGAGCGTCTGGGGTTAAAGTTTGGGAACCGCTGTATACGTACGGTGCAGAGACGGGTTAAGGAGTCCTTTGAAACAATGGCTCCTGACGTTTATTAACTCCTCAAACATTGAGTTGTTTAGAAAGGTCGCTGAACATTATTATTTATTAAAATCAATTGCCAGCTCGTTTGGATTGGTACCACTAAAATACAAACGGACTTGATATGACAGCTTTCTTGATGTTATGATGGACTCAGACCTATTCTGTCCCCTATTCGGAATTTCCATTACTTAATTACATTTTAACGTCTAACATTCGCGTAAACATAAGAAATCATTATTTCCATTACTTGTCAAGTTTCTACAACGCCAACAATTACTGCAACCGGCTCTGATGGTAAAAGACACACAGATTTCTAACTATTGACAGACAGGATCATGGATTCGTTGCAAAGCCTTAAGGAGCGGGGAATGATAGTTTGATAATTTGCAAAAGGGTGAATTGAGATAGAGGAGAGTATGAAGCCTTGGACAGTCACTAACCGTATGAAATACAACAGCTATATTATACAGGGTCATTATGACATTGCGTTAACTAAATGAAACCACATACTCGTCTCTACCTTTGCTGACGTTGTGCCAAAAATCATCCATTAATAACGAATTTTTTCACCAAAATTCTGGTTGTAGTTTTCTGATTTTTTTATCATTTTGTAGTTTAATGCGAATATGGAGTGTGCGTGAGTGTATTTCTGACTGAAAGTATGATGTTGCCGCTGCGACGAATTCTCTTAGAGTTGTTAGTAGTAGTGGCATTAGGGCACGAAAATTAAAGTTACATAAAACATAAATACATACATAACATCACGCATTTTATCCCCGAAGGGGTATGCAGAGGCGCAACTAGGGCACCCACTTTTCGCCAAGTATGTTCCGTCCCATGATGTGATAGGGGGCGAGCCCATCGCCATATCGGGCACAAATTCCAGACTCCGGGCTGATACTGAGCAGAAAAACCCAAATATCACTTTGCCCGACCCGGGATTCGAACCCAGGACCTCAGAGCGCTATTGTACCGGACATGCAATACAACTACGCCACCGAGGCAGTCAGTAAAGTTACTTTTTATTAATATTTATTTTGTTTAAAACTATCACTTTTTATTTTACAGCTACGGCTCAAGTAACTTGCTGTTAAGTGTTATAACCAAGTAGATAAGTACCTAGTTACATATTTTAGTAACACAGTGTGAAAATGAGCCTATATACGAGTATCTGTATTGGTATATGTACATCAACATTAAGTTCGCGCTGGTGTAACCCTAGCTCATCACTAGCCCATAGTAGCAAAAATAGGAAATTCAAAAACCGAAAATAGTGCAACCCGATTCGAACCACCACCCGTACGTCTAGTAACAGTACACCTCGCACTAATGCGTTCCACGTATTGACGATTTTGGATTTTACATTCGATATTCGAGTAATGTTACTGTTTAGAATACATTTACAAATTTGATCCTGAATGTAACTATTTTTTTCATAAGTCTTCGTACGGGATTCCAAGTAGTTGCTACCGAAGTACTGTTTATGCCGCTAAGCATCACCCTTTAAGGGTTATTTCGAAGACTTTGCAACCGTCATGGTCAAGGGGCACTGACGACCGATCTACGCAGATTGAGACCAGTGTCTCGTGTCAGTGTCAATGACCACTACTCTGGTAATCGATAACTCAGTAAGTCAGAGATGGTGGTTCAGTTCTATCACTCTACTTGTAGTTCTTACTGCTGTTTATCAAACAAAAAATGCATTTCTAATTTACGTAGATGAAGGAACCTACATCGATAGGAAGAAAGTTCTTTTTACGTACATTCCAGATCAGTAATGAAAATTACCCGCCTCTGGCTTACTGCCCACTAGATTACCACGGCAGTATATAATTTCAAACACGTGACCACACTTCCCTACATGGTACAATGCAATCCAATATAAAAGACTATCAGACGTGAATATTCGGATGATCGTCGGAATTACTTCGGTTACGAAAGCCGGTAGAGCGGTTCTAAAAGGTCGCCGACCTCTCAGGACTCCAGTGAAACCTAATCCAATGCTTTTAAAACCCGTTTCAATGTTAGAACAGGTCCCAGATGTATGCACTCGGCTACCAGTTTCTAGACTTAATTATTACTATCATAATCGGCTTAGTATGGTTACGTATAATATTAATACCAGCCCTGAATTATATAATGTTCTGTTGAGTACGGGTTCCCTGTATTATTGAGAGGGTTTCGCCCTTAGTCCCACGATGGCCTTCGAAATCCTTATGGAATTCTAAGGAATATAGGTTTCCTCACGATGTTTTCCTTCACCGTTAAAGCGTACGATAATTGATAAGCAATACAAGTTACTTCGAAGTCAGAGGTTGATTGGATTTTGAACCTGCAGACATTCGTCTCAGTTGTTCTTACCATTCCTAACTAGGCTACAATGTACTTAAATATGTATGATGTCAGCAAGTTATATATTTCGCCATTTCACGATGTTTTTTCTGCTTGCACTCCTGTTAGTAATCTCTAATTGTGCAGTCTCTTGTATATAATATGGTACCACTTTGATTCCGACCTTTATTCGCCGTAATACTGAAGGTGCATATAAACGTTGCCGCCATGTGATAGTTGACATCATCCAAAGCATCGTAAAATACGAACGTAAGCGTAATGCTCTCGACAATTTATAAATAATCGAGACGGTATGGAAAATAACGAATTATACAATTTTTCCACTACATGATTGTATTCTATGTATCATTACAAAATTTATAAAGCGTGGTTTTGTTGTCAATTGTGAGCAATAAGGAATATAAAAAATATTTGGTAAAATCTTAATTAAATGTTGCGAATTGCACTGATGCCCTCATCATAGCCAGGCAAATGTTAAACACAATATCACATAGTTGTGTATACATAAACAATCCACTATTTGATTTTAATCTTGTATTATCAACTAGTTTAGTGGTACTAATAAAAAAACAAATAAAAAAAATTATAAGCCCCAACCATACACCATTGTCTTAAACTTCTGACAGAATCTACATAACATGAATGTGTCAGGTCCATTGCTTGTACTATTTTTCTCTAATCCAGGAATCCTGATTCAGATATCCTGAAAATCCTAATCTATCTTCATTAGAGACATAATGAAAAACTTGGCATGCAATTCTGGAAAAAATGGCTAAAGATTAGGACATCTACATTTGTCCCATAACAATTTTGCTATTATAAATATGTAGATATTTAGATGGGTTTGGTGTATCCTATAGATGACTAAACAGATTTGTATTAAATTACACACAACAGCCCAAGTTTTGAATGTATGCATGACCTACTAAAGCATGATAGTTACAATATAATGAATGCCTCTTTCGGGGCTTGTCTGTTCTTTAAATGGTGCTGATAGTGTGGAATAATTTTCTTAAGGTTTTACAAATATGGTAATTTCTTTTAAGGTACACATAATATTAACAAGCTAAAAGTAAGCCTATAATGATTGTATTAAAGCTAAAAGCAGCAAATCTAATTTATATAATTTCTATTAAAAAATTGTAATACTGGACTTGGTTTGTGAAATTCATAAATACAGAAAATAGTTCTAAATAGTAGATATAACTTAACTCTTTAATGGTTATATAATCAAGTTTTTTGGGAATTGATAATAAATATAAGTAATACCTGTATTAACATCACACAGATATTGTTTTCACTCAGGGATTAGAGAATGTTTGCTGTGACCAGACACAATTAACAAAAAATGTTCTAGCCTACATATGTATTTACTATGAGAGATCAAGCTATGATTGAAAGGTATTAGCATATATTTTTAGTAGTGACAGGAAAAGTGACTTGTTTTGTGACATACTGGTGTAGAGGCCAGGGTAATCACCTCAGGGGTGAAAACTGGGAAGCAGAGGACAGGGTAAAAACGGCAAATACTTAATATATTTATTTTAAGGGGAAGGTAATAATTATGACACTAGGTCCATCTTTACATTACTTTAGATAATATGTGAAAAATAATCAGGGGTTCCTAACCCATTTAGGAGGTACAACTACTTGCAATTACGGGCGGTCTTATTGAAAGACAGCTTTAATAGCCATATACATAACTAATAGACTTATTGACTGATTTGGCTATACAAAGCATCAAAATTCTCCTTCGATAAGAATGCCCCTAATTCCAAAAGATGTTTTTACACCCATACACATAATAAGGCCTGCTAACTATAGTTGATTTTAATAACTTATACAATAGAGGTTGATTAGGTCTTGAAGTATGTAAATTATCAAAACCAGAGTTTATAAAGCAATAATCATATCTTAAATACCTTCACATTTTTATAAATCCATGATCTATTCTTTCCATAAGCAATAATGCCTAATATACAAAAGTCTAATGTCTTGTCTATTGTTCTAAAACAGCTGTGTGTTGCCAAAAAAAATTGTCTTCAATTTATAATATAAAGGAATAAACTTTTATACACATATCTACTGATATTTTAATTATGTTTATTATTTGGATGTAAAATAGAGGTTTTTTAGACTATTCTGCTGCTACCAAGTATGTTTACATTTTGTTAATTTTAAATTTTAAAAAACAAAATCAAGAATTATAAAAAACAATAGATGTATATCTACCTCTTTGTAAGTATTTAAAAAAACAATAGACCTTTCAAGATGTCTGAGGTAACCAACATTTTTATCTTTATGAAAATTACATTAGGATAATAAATCAATCTGACTATTAATTCTTTCTTCATAAATCTTGATTGTTTATAGCCTAAAGATTATTTAGAGTTATTAAAAAAAACATAATGCATTTGACTTGGCTAAATTACTATAAATATCATCACAAAGCATTATGTTTTCAATACTATTGCCTCAATAAAAAGCAATAATGTCAAGTACTGTATAATGTAAACAATATTATTATAAGAAAAGCTAATAACGTCAATATTCTGGTAGATTTGATAAAAACAATAATCTAGAACAACAAAGAAATGAAGATAGGGATTATGTAAACGTTTCGCCAAATATTTTTATTGTGTATGCCTATTTATACTGTATAATAATATTAACAACGAAAAAATTGTGCAATTTTTTTTTGATAACACAGATAAGGTCGTAGAAATTTAATAAATAATAAAAAACACTTTTGTTTACTAACCTGACGATGTTACCAATGGCACAATTTTATAACGTAACTTATTCGTAACCATCACTCAAAACACTTGAACAAAACATAGAGAACCACGTCTGTCTAATATTACGGTACACCGGCCGTTCTCACCGACCTTACGAGACCGTGGGATAAATATGCATTTTTTATTAACTTATATCGATTATTAGCGGACCTCTGGCCGAATGAGATCCACACGACATACGATGGGATATCTCACTTATCAGCCTGTATAGTATAACCGATGAGCACCTTAGTAATTTCATTAATAACATATAAAAATCGATTTCACAGTTCACAACTCAAACATAGGTTTGCGGCCCTCGTGTTTAATACATTATTTTTTTTATCATACAACACTACTAACACGTTATATTTACACCAGGTTTTTGTGGTTGTGAACATAAATGTATACTGTATTGAGTGATTATTCTCATATTCCAATTATACAAAGGTTAAAAACATTTTTTGCGATGACTGCATGCACGACCCGAGCCACGCACGCTCGCGATGAAACTAAACTCATCATAGATGTCGCGTTACAGCAGCCATCATGGAAAATGGCGGACGACATTAGCCGTCAAAAAACTGTAAGAGATTTTTAATTCTATCACAAAGAAAATAAAGCTTAAATTACTAAAAACTTTCACTGCCCCTCTCCGCAATTCGATCGTATAATACGACTTAATAGAAAAGTCTCAAATGGTGTCGCGGTTGATTGCAACGCGAGTCCTTCTCGTATGTGCGCATTAAAAAATTAATGTTTTTTGTCCCTTTTTTTCTCGTCGCGATTTCGAACAAATATTTTATTGTGGATGCGCTTGCGCGAATGTTGTCCAATTAACGTTTGGTTGTACGTGCGAATATGAACTTTAAAACTTCGGGTCAAGGTGTAGGAATATGAGATTTATTGCATCACAAAAATTGTTTACGAGGTGTCCTAGTTGAAATGCAGGTAGACAAACGTTTAGGGAATCTACCTGGTTACCGCTGATAACTATTGTTATATCGAGTCAGAAAAGTTTTTAACGATCGGTTATACTTTTAGCATTCATCCTTATTAGACCCAGAGATGTTTTGTCATCTCTAGAAATTATGATAAATTTAAATCAAAACAGTCTTCGTGTCTATAGAATAATTTATTCAGTTAAGGTTAAAATATGTAGTCTTCCAAAATGTTTCCTTCGATCAAATCCTTACTAAGTTACTACCTTCTCCAGTATCTATATAACAGAACGTACTTGTTTTATTAAACAACTTCCTATTATCAAAATTTTACCAGTCGTTCCAGATTAATGTGTTGTAACAAAAAGAAAATACAAATGAAATGTTTTATTTGTATTCGTTTTTTTAGATAAATCGACCTTAGATACAAAGTTTTATGTTTAAAAACGATTTAGGAGCCTCGTTCAGCCTATAAAATTTATGGACAGAGATATTTGCGATTTCTGAGTTCTGACCTTATAAGTAATTTAATCTTAGATGACCCCGTAGTCTATTAATTTTTATAAGTGACAATCGATTGGCATCAAAAAAGAGTTTTTAAATTACCCATTATTCCGCTGACTGTATCAACTTTTTTCGAACTCTGTACATACACATCTTAATATAGGTATTTAAACACGGACCGCTTCCTAAGTAAATTTTCTTATAGCTTTAAGTTAGCATATAAGCCTTTACTGTCCATCCATCAATTCACTTGTAGGTACAGATTCGGACTAAGGATCAAATCCTGCGACAAAAATTAAAACGCCTTCTGTCAATGGAGTTGGTGAGAGTTTAGAGTGGGGACACTTTTTGGATCTGAGTGATACTGGCCCTAACTCCCACTGAACAATGCATTATTATAAATATTTTTAAAAAATTGCGCTGATTGTCTGTGAAACAATGGTAATGTCCGTGTTGGTTTTATATCATTCTCACTTCTATGATCTTTTCCATTAGTTCTTACTATCGTTTTGACAGACACCTTAAGCATAAAATATCTCAAAAATGACTTCCAATGATTTTACAGTAGGCTTAAGAATCAAAGGAATGCATAGACGGCCCGCGGCGATTTACTAGTTTCTTTATATTTACATTGCAACAACGTTGCCAGCCCTTAAATATTTTCAGCTAACAATATATAATTACTACTTATAAACTTACTTGTATTTAATTGTCGGTTGGTATCGATTTTAGGTTATTTTATGACATGACATGGTAATCATAATTTTGCGTATAAATTCAGTAACTCAATATCAAAACGACTCTGTATACATACACACATACATAAAGTATTATATGCATTACCCTTCCTCGTTTCACCGTAGTCGGTTAAAGATTTTAAGAAACATAGAAGTAAGTCCGATATCTGGCAACCCTACAGTAACATTTGCCCGAGGCAAAAAATTTTAGCTTCCTTCCGCGATTAAAAGAAAAAACAGTTTCAAGGAATATTGTTTTGCGTGTCGGACATATTTCGAAAGTTATTGAAAGTGTCTGCGGTAAAAGAAGTCAAAAACAGTCCGCCATCTTTCCGACTCGCTTCGTAAAGCCAATTTGACTATTCTATGTTGAAGAACAATTTGGCTCATGTGGTTGTTATTGGTATTTAATATTTAAATAAAATCTTTTCAAAGTTAATTAACGTATTCGACAAAGTTAAGTTATCTTAAATCGATTAATCTATATCTATCTATCTATACTTATAATAAATCTGTAGAGAGGTCAATTCTGTACATGAAATATATTTCCAAAATAATAACTATCAGGGGGTGATTAGGGATCGATAATGATGCCAAAAATGCAATTAGTAAAATTTTTGTCTGTCTGTCTGTCTGTCTGTCTGTATAACCGTTATAGAAACAAAAACTACGCGACGGATTTTAACGAAACTTGGTACAATTATTTTCCATACTCCTGTGCTGGTTATAGTATACTTTTCATCACGCTACAATTAATAGGAGCAGAGCAGTGAAGGGTAATGTTGGGAAAACGGGAGAAGTTACTCCATTTTTTAAGCTTCCGTCGCGTGTGCAACCTTAATGGTTGAAGCTACATAGAAATCATGTATGACGGAAATGTTCTCCTTAAAATTATGTAAAAAATATGCCACGACAGCATATGTCTATCTTTTATGGTTGACTCACAATAACACGTGTAACTCCCGATAGCTTAGCAGTTCGAAGCTTTCTCATTATATTTGTTTACTCTTACGTTTATAACACTCTCAGTCATCCCTAATTAAAAAGTTAACATTATTAAATCTATACTTCTATATACTATTATATAAAGCTGAAAAGTTTGTTTGTTTGTTTGTTTGAACGCGCTAATCTCAGGAACTACCAGTCCAAACTGAAAAATTATTTTTGCGTTGGATAGCCCTTTATTCGTGGATTGCTATAGGCTATATATCATCACGCTATACCCAATAGGAGCGGAGCAGTAATGGCTAATCTCTGGAACTACCGGTCCAAACTGAAAAATTCTTTTTGCGTTGGATAGCCCTTTGTTCGTGGAGTGCTCTAAGTTATATATCATCACGCTATGACCAATAGGAGCGGAGCAGTAATGGCTAATCTTAGGAACTACCAGTTTGAACTGAAAAATTCGTTTTGTGTTAGATAGCCCTTTATTTGTGGGGTGCTATAGGCTGTATATCATCACGCTATGACCAATAGGAGCGGAGCAGTAATGAAACATGTTGCAAATACGGGGACAATTTATTAGTTTTGAGAGCTTCCGTTGCGTGCGCTGCGTAAACGGTTAAAGTTATGCAAAAATTATGTATGACGGGATTATTCCTCTTAAAAAGTTCTAAAAAAATATATTATAAAACAAAGTCCCCCGCTGCATCCGTTTGCCTGAACGTCTTAAACTCAAAAACTACCCAACGTATTAAGATAAAATTTGGTATGGAGACAGTTTGAGACCCTGGGAAGAACATAGGCTCCCGGGAAACTACTACTTTTATAATGGAAAAATTTAGCCTGAAAAACTTTATAACGCGGGCGGAGCCGCGAGCAAAAGCTAGTTAATAATAAATTTTGACGCTAGAGGCAAATATTTCTGCCCGAAAGAAGTATGTGAATAGTACGTAAGCAGCGATAGATACGGCTGAGTGCTCACCTCGCAGAACAATGAATTAAAAATAACTCCGCGGTACTGTACTGAACCTCATATCCCGACATTTTTTTTTCGTAAGGTCCCTACATTCAATAACTTGACGTAAGTTAGGTTTTCTGGCCACACAGGTATTTCGAGTAAACGCTTTAGGCGCTCGAATCCATCCTGAGGTAAAAAATTGTCAAATCTCTTAATACCAGAGATTCAACTATAGATTATAAGTTTCATAGGTAATACACACAAATTTAACTTTTCGTCTTCTACTTAAACCAGTGGATCAGTGTATGAATTTTTATATAACTTTTCTTAAAGCTCACAGCTATTGCTTTCCGACAGCGGGTGAATTTCTGACCTTACCCAAAACGGATTAATCTTCTATCGCCACAGGGTTAATGCGTGATGTTGGTTTATTACCAATAGTGAAAAACACGCGCAGCGTCGCGGACAAAACAAATAACAGTGTAAACCAATGTTTCTTTTATATGGAATAATAAAAGTTCAATTAAATGTGTCTGTTATATCTAGCTGTGCCCACACCGTCTTAGATCTATTTCAGCTTGTTATACCCTACACTATTCCCTAACATAATCTCTTCGTAACACAAATCACAAGCGACTTGCGTTGCGCGTATTCAGGAAAGGACCATTTCTTAGAAAATATTTTAGTATGTAACTATAGATAGATGAATATAGAATACAGAGACCTTAGTACATAGTCCCCCCCCCCCCCCCGAGGCAATTCTTGTGCGCTTAGTCTTCACACAGAATGCACGCCCATGCACGGGGGGACATTCGTCGCGACCCTAGACACACAGTGAATGTGTGTATACCTCATGGTTGCAGTTACAGATAGGGGTCTAAGAGGGACTCTTGAATATTTAATCTCCTCCTCACTCCGCCCATCCTCATACTTCCTCTTCCTTCCCCTTCTCCTTCTTTCCTCCCCTATTTTTCCTCTTCCTCTCTTCCTCCAGGGCCCCGCAGTCGCTAAGACGAGGGGAACCAGTAAACCGTTCGCAGGTTTCCCTCGGTGTTGACTGCGGGGTCTGTACTTAAAAAAAAAAGTACTTAGTACCTACCTTCATACATGGTACATATCGACGCTTCAAAGGCAATCATATCTAACTGACAAATAATAAACTTTTGAATGGAGCGATTTAAAGTTTTGATTTTAATAAGAAAAAACATGAAAATGAAACTATTTAAGTATGTACTTTACAAAATATAGTCTAATAATATAAACATTGTCCTAGAGCTACAAAACCTAGATCAAATTAAACACAATAAAATCTGGCGTTTCCAAATCTATTATACTAATATAGGATAAAGCTGAAGAGTTTGTTGATTGAACGCGGTAATCTGAGGAACTAGTAAACCTCTTTTGAAATTTTTTCACTAACAGAAATAGCTACATTACTCCTGAATGCTTTTTTTTATTCCTGGAAAATATAAAACAAAACTTTTATCCTGAAAAACCTTTTCCACGCGGGCGAAGTCGCAAGCAAATATACATGTATAAAAATCATTTTCGGTATATTTATCTCTCTGATATGGATGTCTTTTAAGAAGCGATACATAACTTTACGTCTTTTTCACTTTTCAGAGGTAGGCAGAGATGTAACTCATCCACATTTCGCCAACCTTGTTAGGCCCATGTTATGGGAGGCGAGCCTATTAAGGCCTCGGGTGTGATTCTCGTCCAACAACATGAGATTTTAATTGCGCATTTTTTGGGCATTTAAATATTTGTGTTACTTACATAATAATTTTATTCATATTCGGGCTTCAAGCACGAGGGAAGTTGTGCGTAAGTACAGTCATCCTCAAAAGTAGCTAAACAAATTTAAAACTTCAAATTGCCTATACACTTTTGTGTTCTTAGCAATTTTCATTTACTAAAAACGGGATTTAATTTAAGTACAGAAAGTAAATTCAACTAAACTTATTATGTATAGAGGATTTGAAGTTTTCCATTTGTTGAGATACTTTTGTGGCTGACTGTACATAATAAATACCATAGCTTCAAGTAAGAAAACAAATCGTAACCGACATACTGCAGCGACATCTAGTTTAATTTGAAATACTAATCACGCAGAATATTTCATAAGAACACAACGTGTGAAAGAGTTTTTAAGAATCTCCGCTAGATGGAACTGATAAAGTACGAATGACTACGAAAATAAAAAATCTCGACATGTGATAAAATATGAAACCAATTTCTTTTACTGACAACGTTAAATTCAAAATGAAGAAGTAAGAGTGGACCCCACAAAGCAGGTTTTTATTTCCTTGGTCAGGTTATATATTTTTGAACACCTATGAGATCATCATGATTTGAAAGATCTTTCCCGGAATAAAAATTTGCCTATTTAAAAAACAAAAGTTAGAAGTTTTTTTCCAAGATTACGGATCATTAAAATAAATCACACACGTTTAGAATTCAATAAATAATTTATCGGGTAAATCTATACCTGGAAGCTCCAATATAAATCCAATATAAAATTAAACAAATCAAATGGTGTCAAATTCTCCTACTAAAGTACCTAAGTACTTACATTCCATGTTTATGTAAAAAATAGAAAAAATAATAAGCGTTATAAAAACATATTTTGGCCAGCATGCTGGCCACAGTGCCTTTCAATAAAAATATCGCTATCAATAATAATGGGCTGTAAACCATATTTAATATTTTTTGTTATATAAAAATATATACATATAAACTGTGTATCTATAGGCCTGGAAAGTTTAATTTTTTATACATACTGTAGCTCTTATGTCGGTGTTGTGCCGTCATCTTTGGTTCGTTCACGGTCCTCATATAGAAGTTTTTCATGTAATTAAGGCCGAAGCATCGTTTAGCTTCCACCTGATATTATTTCGGCGCAATAAATTCTCTGATGGAGAACAATAGAAATCTTCCACTATTTTACAAACTGCTAGAAATAGTAAAACGGTTGGGAGTTGTTATTAGCATAATGAACTAGTATTTTTATGTGGATAATAATATTTGAACCTCCTTTGTTTTTTGAGTAATAATGGCATCAACACAAGTGTAATCACTTAGGACAGTATAAATGAACCGATATCACCTTTGAATATCTTAAATAGATATTTATTCAACCATTTATTATATATAAACAAAGTTTAAATTGCTGTCATCAGAGTTGGTGTTGTTATACTAACAAACGTCATGTGCGATTGTTTATAGATAGTGAAGATTTTAAGATGCCGACTTTGACAGCGTCTTACTGGACAACCCAACCCAACTCAGCGAAAGGGGCGGAACTGGGTCCATCTATTCATATGTCCCATAGTAAACTACTTATGAAATTAACATGTACCATATCCTACTTAACTGCCAGCAACATCTTAACACCAGAAACACTCACCATCTTTAGCTAATCACATGCATTATCGCGTAATAAAACGCTCATGTAGCAACGTATATTTTATTTAATCAATATTTACAAACAATAAACAAACCTTTTACGCGTTATATCACAAACTTTTACAGCATACGGAAAACAGTTTTAATCCATTTAGAATCACCTCTATTCTAAACTTTACATGTCACTCCCTTAAAACTAAGTGACCTAACACAAAATTTATATACATAAAATAAAAAAAAAAAAATTCCAAAACATGCTCTATAACCCTATGAGAAAAAAAATTATAACATTTATTGCCTTTTATATTGTTTTAAAAACTTTATATTTGTTTCCCACAAATCTTCGTTTTCGAGTTAGGTCACCTAGTCCTAAGCGATACAACATGTTTATGTAAATCTTAGATAAATCATAACACATCAATTTGTTACATAGGGCCTTACTAATGATCGTTGTATACGTTTGCCATAATTAAACAATGTCTGTCTCGCTCCCATTGACGTTGAAAGTGACGTAGTGAGACAAAACGCTTGGCGTCGACTAGTTTTACCGAGTTAAGTAAAATAGAATCGCATAATTCGTTAACCATTTATTTACTATGAAATTGTATCCTTAGAAAAGTGCCAAACCGAATTACAGTGTTTACGTAATAAATATGATCGGTTCGCTACGATTCTGATGTATTGTACGCCAGACGGCAGACGTATACAAGATAATTTAGTAATACGTACACTGGAGGCGCAGGTGCGTACGCGCGCAGACACTTACGGCTCCGACGCCACGTACGCTGTATAGCGACGCTGTTATCCGCACTGCTTCGTGTCGGTCATCATTGCTATATATCTGTCTCGCTCGCTCGCAGTAGGACACAAAACCACACTTAGGGCCGTGCCGCTCGCAATTTGTGTCCGCAGCGACGAGTGAGCGAGACAGATGTATGTAAGAATAAGAATGGGTCGACATAAAGCAGTGCGTACCTGCGTAGCCAGTGTACGTGACGAGACCCTTACCAACTTATACCATACCAATTGAAAAAACCTACAATTCTAATTCTGGAATTGTCACCGGTAAATGGTTATAATGCCGCCATAAGGTAAAAGGACGTTTCAACATACATTTTTATACGTAGAAAAAATATGTTGGATACAGCTTTTTTCTTTATAACACCAGAAAAGGTTCACCCCTATAACATGGGACCTAGCATACCTGGCGGAATGTGGCGGTTACACCTCTGCCTACCCAGGGAAAGGGAAAAATGGGCTATAGTATGTATAAAAAAAATCTGAACACATTATGTACTCTGTTATTGCTAATGCTTTTAGTTTGATTGATAGGATAAACATAATTTTAAAATAGATACTCAAACCCCGACTAGGAGCTTGGCAATTTAAATAATTTGTTTATATAATAAAAATAATAAATAACCATTGATTGAGCTGGTATATAAAAAATGATATTTTTTGTAAAACACGGCAGCGAGACTGCTTACAGACCTATATAACCTAATTGAAGCTGCACTTCGCGCGAAATCATATTAATGTACATTCAGAATTCGCCTAAAATTGCCATACTTTGAACAAAACATAATATTTAAACCCACAGCCGAGAATGATGTCTAAAAACTAAACTAAAAATAAATAAACATGTATTTTATAATTATCACGAATCAGAAGCGTCGCCAACGGGGCAGGAGGGAGAGGAGAGGCGCGGATACTGAGAGGTGATTCATTACCTCCTACATTTATAAATTTGTTAAATTAAACCCTCCCCGCCACCAACCTACTCTTAACCACGCTTATGTCATGAAAAATGCTAATGTTGGAGATTTTATCTTCCTATTCCAAGTCGAGGGCAGACAGTTTCCTTATGAATTCCGCTCGTTGGGATGGGGTGAGTTCCTGCAAAAATAAATAAAAGTTATTTTATATTACCAGCAAACCTTTGTGCGTGTGATAGAGCATTCGGTAGATTTGGAGAACTTCATAGTCAATTGACTATTGGGCGTATATAAAATATTTATTAATTTATACACAAGGGAATATCGGGTAACATATAAGAGGGTTGGATCGATGCATATTGGGATACTCTCTCGATCTCCTTTAGTAAGACATTTGATGATTTTACACGTTGTAAGCTAAGCCTCAAGACACGAGTAAATATATTTATACAAATTATAAATGAAATGAATGAATCAGTAAGGTTGTTAGCCTTGTTTGTTGTTTGTGAGTGAGCCTGTAGTGAGCAGTGTGTTACCACGATGAGGTGGTTGACGGTGTGCAGCACGCGGTCGTGGCGGATGGCGCGCAGGTTGCGCTCGAGCAGCGAGTTGTCGTCGCTGGCCTGGTGCTGCAGCCAGCGGCACACGGCCTCGTTGTCCTGCTCCCACATGTGCGACTCGTGCTCGGGGCGCTCCTCCGCGAACCAGCGGCGCAGCGTGGCGGCCGCGCTGGCCGACGCCTCCTCGCCCGACGCCGCCGCCACGCGCCGCTCCTGCTGCCGCTGCACCAGCAGCCGCTTCAGGCGCCAGTGCAGCCAGCGCCGGGACGACCGCCACGGGATTATGTCCTGATGGAACAACATAGGTACGCATGTATTGTGCAAACTGTAACCATCGCACCGGCGTCTTTGTACCTGCGTGGAAGCCGGTGGTGTGCCACTACGACATGAAGTCAATGTCACATCATAGAAATAGTCTGATTTCGATATAACTACAAATTCTTATTTTGTTTTGTACAAACAGAATTGTTTTTGGGTTTTAATGACTATGCATATTTTGGGCACACATTAAATTTAATTTTACCATGTATACGAACAATATTGATATTATGTTTGCTAACATATCGCACATACTTTAATTCTCAAAAAGAATACTACAGTTCAGCTACTAAAGTAGCTGAACTGTAGTAGTATTCAGTCGTGAAAAACCAAGGCAGGGCTCTAAAATAATCCAACAGTATCACTTATATCTATTTTAAAACATTAATACTCACAAATATACAGCCTTTCTCCAACATCCGCTCGGCTGTGTCGTGCAACTCCGCGAACTGAACCGCGACCTGAAATAAGCAAGTATTATCAATTATGTTCGTCTTTTTCAAAATGCAATGGGATTATATTAGAGTAGTCCAGAGACATCTGTGTTTGTGATTATTCCATCACATGTTATAATACACGATAGACTAATTGAGAATGCAACTGTCGAAACGATGGTCTGCAGCTTCAAAACCTGAATAACACACCTATGACTTTTCGTCAAATTGCGCGTGTGTTGCTTATCAATTATGGTTCACTTAACGGTAAAGGAAAATATTCTAAGAATTTCAGAGGTATATGCGATGTCTACCAGCTCGCACTAGGCTAGCGTGGTGGACTAAGACCTAATCCCTCTTAGTAGTAGAAGGCCCGTGCTCAACAGTGGGACAGTATATAATATTCTGATATTCTGTCGTATTATCTGGCTTGTAACGTGATCATTACCTCGTGGTATATGGGACTAAGTTCCTTTTCCCTCGCCTTAACAGTTTTCTCAGCAGCGAGTAGCTCCGTCTCCAACTCGCGAATGCGGCTCTCGGCTGAAACAAATATCATTGTATCAACAAAATGCATTTGCAATATAATTTATGCATAAGTTCACTCCTGTCATAAAAATATTAAAAAAAAATAAGCACCCAATTTTATTATTAAAATATTATTTCACTGGTTTTTGTAAATGCCGACTCACCTCGTTTACCGGCGTCCGTTTTGATCAGCACGTCATCAATGGATCCTCTGCGATCGAGATTCTTAGATATTTCCTTTATTTGTTCCTTTAGTTCTGTAACATACAAACATTTATTTTATACATACTACTTATACATGCAGACATTGTTGAATGCATGAGAATGAATATAATACTGTGTTTTTTTTTAACTTGATTAAGTATTCAAAAGACTTTTTCTAAAAGATTTTTATATTTTATGAGATTAAAGAGTAGTGTGTTTGGGCCTCCCACCACTCGCTATACGAAGCGCAACAATAAATTGTTACTTCACGGTTTTCCGTCGTGGCCATCGCTCATTCTGTAGACAAATATGGCGTATTTGAATGAACATTTGCGTTACTTGGCCAATGCAATATTAATTACGTACATAAATAAAACAAAGTCAATATTGCCTTTCCCAAAATGTGTAAATATTGTTACCAATATGCCAAGTGTATTGCCAGCATATCATTTGCCATAGTTTTGTCCATATTTACTCCAGCCAGAGCTAGTCACTGAATATTGCTAGTCATAATTACCTGTTATCCTGGCGCTTTGTCTGAGCAACTCAGGGTCCAGCCTGTGCATAGTTTTGTGTATATCCCTCTGTTTGAACTTCACCTCCACGATGCCCTCGGCTTCTAACACTCCTCCTCTGTTACAGAAAGCGTCTCGTAAAAATAAGTATTAAATAAGAGGGTCATTTGTACGAGCTGGTGACAGTAATCATCTTCTGCGAAAGTGTCTATATGCAAGTTATGTTTACAGAAGTCGACTTCCGCAGGCAATTTTTTACCAGTAAACATGTATTAACAGTATTTGCTGATGGTAGGATATATTTTATATCTGTCCTTTTCGGATTGCGCTCACCGTACACAAGGTGATAAAACTCGCTATAGTGGGCTACTTAAGTGTGTCGCGTTCCGGGAAAACCCTATGTATATCCGGTACCAACAGGCCGGCATAATTGTACCGACTGCCGAGGGAGAGAGTTGGCGTGTTGTTGGACCTCACTACACTTACCAAAAGGTGCAGTGGGTACACATTGCCGTGTCCACATAAAAAAAAAATCTGGCAAGATGATGTCTGCAAATTTTTAAGATTGCAGAACTTGCGGCAAGTCGCGTCCTCCTAATGTTTTGTTGCTTTACCTTACTGTATAGTGTAGAAGTGTACCTGGCTTCGGGGTCGGCGTACATCTCCATGCGCTGCGGGTTGACGCTGGGGTCGACGACGGCCCAGGCGCCGCCGCGCAGCTCGGCGCCGGGCGGCACGTACACCAGCACCGGCGCCGTGCAGCCGCGCAGCGCACGCACGATCTCCGCGCCGAACTTCAGGATCTGCTCGTACATGTCTGCAACCACATGCCACATGAAATAACTCGCCATCACACATATTCATAGCACGCTGGGATTGCAAAGGTTATTACACGCCCCGGATCACCGAATAAAGCAGGTAGTAATAAAAGTAAAATCTCATCAAGTCTTCTAACACATCTGTCCTTTGTGTCGAAGAGCACGGCCAGATATTTATTTTGCAGCCAATAATTAAGCTTATGACAAATAAAATCAAAATAGTGGCTTCTTTTTAATTCAAACATTAGACCTGTTCTTCTGGCCAATGGTATGCCCAAGTATCGATTGGTTCAAATAAAGCATATTGGCTTATTATATTATATTCAATCCTTTTTTCTTATTGGTCCATGTTCGCTATAAATCCGACCTCAGTGAATGAGATCTTTAATAGAAATCGGCCTTTAATCGATTTGATAATATATACATGAGAGTGACGCGGAGATCCCCAGCTTACCTTTTTGTCCGCCGCTGAATCCTCTCCAGTTGGCGAAAATCATAATCGGTAGATTCTCACGCGAGAAGTCGTTAATTGCTTGCGACGTTTTATACGCAGAGTCGGGGAACCAAACCTGTAGACAAAAGCACATGTCATTTATTCACAATAAAAGGGGCCTGTATTTAATTGAACAGCATTGGTGACTCAGCAAAACAATTCGATTAAGTTTTAGATAATACCAAATATTGGGCTATTTAAAATGTCTTTTGAACCATAAAGAAGCCACCTCGACAGTGTATTTGGCCTCGTTTATGTGTTGTGGTTCACCTGTCCGGCTTGCTGCACGGTCTTGGCTTCGGAGTCCAAGTTGGCCGGGTCGGCGGGCAGCGTGATCTCCACGGTCCGCGTCTCCACCGCGATCACACCCACAGGAATACCGCCGAGTCGGGCGCGACCTATAGCCAGAAGAAATTTCTTAAGGGATATACAATAAATTATTCTTTCTTACTTATATTATAAACCCTAAAGGTAATTAGTAAATTTGATAAAAAAAAACTGATATTAGTAAAATTTGAATCAATCATATTTTCATAGCAGGAAATATCTATTACCAATCAGCGTAATTATACCAATAAACGTGTTAATTATACCAATATTACGACATTGTATTTATTATAAGCCGTGTATCCTTTGTTGGAGGTCCTTAAATAAATAAAAATATAAAAATAAAACATATAGTTTCATTTGTATGGCACAATTTAATATATTTGTTTATTCGCCAGTTACCAGTGATGACAGTCTGGGCCCACGGTTTCATGATCTCGTCGAAGGAGCCGGCGTCGAAGAATCCTGGGCGGCCGGGCTCGCCGGTGAGCATGAGCCGCGGGTCGTGGGCCCCGCGCGGAGGCACCCACTCTACGGGCCTGTCTACCGGGTCCGCTGGACGCATTATCGGCACCATACTCATTTTATCCTGCGGAAACAATTGTATATCATAGTCTATAGAAATATATGGTATAGTCAGTTTTGGGCGGTGTTGGCATAGTTTATGGGCAGTTTGGTATGGTGGTGCATGACGTGCACGCCGCCGAGCTGGTTGTCGATGATCTGTGCCAGAGGCAGGTGGGGGTGTGGTGGGGGAGCTGACCTTGGGCACGTAGGAGAGCCAGCGCAGCGCCGTCATGACGGCGTCGAGGTCGGAGGGCGCGACGGCGTGCGAGACGCCGTTGTGGTGCATGACGTGCACGCCGCCGAGCTGGTTGTTGCTGGCGTACACGGCGCGCCCCAGCACCTTGTTCAGCGCCGCGTACCCCGTCAGGATTATGTACGAGTTCTCCACTTGGATCACGCGGTGTCCGAGGCTGCAAGTAAATGTCATTCATTATTGTACCCACCCAAACAACTTGTCTCAACGGAGAATGGTCAAAAACGCAAAACATAACACTATACTACAGAAATATTTGTCTAAGTATTTATGTCGCCTCCTTGCTCTAATAGAAATGTATAGTAGTTATGGGTAAGGAAGTCATAGAATTGCAAGTTGGACAACAATTTTGTGTGGACTATTCCTACATGATTTACACGGGACTCATTCCCAGTCGACTTTAGGACAGGTAGGCCACGAGTCGTGAAAATTAAGAAAATTACTTTTTGTAACGTATGTCATAGAGAAAGTAGACTGTATTACAGAAATTTACCCGCAACATTCACAATATTTTCTCTATTTCTATTTAATACTAGTTTATTATGTATTTTCAACGCTAGACAACATTTATAAACTATCATATTATTGTATATAATACATACCGCACTACGTAAGAGCCGATGCCGATGGCGCGGCAGGTGACCACGGAGATGGTAACCACCTCCTCGTACGCCTGCGCCGTCTCGCCGGCGATGAGCCCGGCGTCGCGCAAGCACTCCACACCAAGACCATCCTCTTTGCCTGGAAACATACACTGATTTGTAACTGAAGTCTTGACAGTTTTTTTTTATTTGTATCGCATTGTGGATGGAAATAAGCATTACAAACATTTTGATAAGATAATTAGGCTCTGATCCATAGTGAACCCGCCCAGTCTTCATGCAACTCCTGTCAATACATGCCTTAAAAACACTACAGTATGGTTTTGCTTGGTAAATGCAGACCATAAATCTAGCAATATACCTTGGTTGAGTCTTGGCAGTTTATCAACGACAGCGTAGACAAATTATATAAAGCAAGAGCTACCATCTGGCTAGATGTTCACCAAATTTGTAGATAACCAATGCAAGCGGCCAATACAGTCGATTTTATAAAGCGCCCCCAAGACCAAACAACCCTCCCTCCCCACCGCGATGCTAGTTTTTTTGAGTATAAGTGGGGTAACTGACCGCAAGTGTGAGTTGTGAAAAGCTACACTAAACGAGTTCTATATACGGTAACACTTGCCTTTACTCAGCCAACTAGGCAATCAACATCGAGCAATTGCAAGGCTAGGTAAATAAATATGCTGTCTATACGCTAGCATTGACTTACACGTGCCAAGCTCGGCTCACGTGTATTGCTGGCTTTAGATCTCCATTGCCTTATTGAAAGATAACGGGGTGGTGTTGGGACGAAACCCATGTTGGGTGGTTGAAAGTGTGTCTATAGTGTGCTCCATAGACACTACTTTCAACCATTGGCCATTCTCAGTTGTTATGTACTAACAGTTGTTACTTCTTCTTCTACGTTTTGGCATAATTGCGCTCTAAAATAACACTCATATCACAATAAATTACATAAGTAACGTAAAGTATTCACCTATGATGTCTGTGATCTTGTATCGCGACTCGCCGTCGTCGTCGATGAGCTGCGTCTTGACGGAGGCGAGTGGAGACAGGCGCGAGTACGCCTCAGGCGTGAGGTACAGGTACTTGAACCCGCGCTCGGGCCTCTCCGCGTCGAGCCACGCCACGTTGAACTCCGACTTCACCTCCTCCGCCACGCCGATACGCGCGCCGGAGTTCACGCTGATGTAGATCTGTCGGGAGAACGATTATAATTTACTCTTCATCACAGTCGATCCAATTTGGAAGTATGGAAGGTAGATAATCTTTGTAAACACAAAAAAATATATAGATACTTAGAGCGTTTCAAATATTCATAATTCATGTAATTCAAAACCAAAGACAACCCATTTCAAGCTATGACTTATAAAGTGGAAATATGTAAAAATTACATAAACACTAAGAAATATTATTTTTTGAAAAATATAAATCTTATTACTAAATTATACCCATAGAAATTGGACAATCATTTGAACGTACCCTGGGTATCTTGAGCTCCCTGGCGTACTGCGAGGCCCTGTAGAACACCCAGTCCTCCTGCGGGCCGAACGAGCCCATGTAGTAGGTGAGGTCGTTGGCTATGAGGATGATGTCGCGCCCGTCGGGACACTCCGGAGTATACAAGGTGACACGCCACGCCACCATGCCCACCTGTGGGGTAACGATCATTTTACTTACACATTCAGTGCGTACTTTTCGCTTTGCGTATTTCGTCCCATTATCTAATAGGTGGCGAGCCTATCGCCACAACGAGCACTAGTGTATGATTATGTGTATATATATATGCGTATTAATACGCTGTAATCATAGAGTTTGTGATATGTAAATACTGACGTTGTTCTGTCCCGGCAGCCTGGTCATCTCGACGATCCGCCGCTCGCCCTCCGGCTCCACCACCAGCTCCACACATGACATCACGTTGTCCGGTATCGGACCTGCGACAAGAATGATTTAAGATTTTTGGGACAAAACTAAGCCAATAAAATTCGAAATGGCCGGTGTAATTGTGTCGACTGACGAGCGATAATCATCACACCATAGAGCACTGTATTGGAACCTCTTTCACTTACCATCAGGTGCAGTAGGGTCACTGCTGAGATTGTATAAAAAAAACAGTGAACACATATCGCAATTTTTGAAATGTTAAAAAGAGCAATATTTTCTGAACTGTAGCAAGTATTTAAAAAAAAATGATATTGTTCATTAATTCAACCGCATTTTTTACTTTAT
This sequence comes from Manduca sexta, assembly GCF_014839805.1. Lineage (NCBI taxonomy): Eukaryota > Metazoa > Arthropoda > Insecta > Lepidoptera > Sphingidae > Manduca > Manduca sexta. Next base: position 19,576,927 of record NC_051142.1, on the reverse strand, counting down.
TGCATATAGGAGTTTGCATTTGTTAAGGTGAGAATCATAGTAAATAGAATAAGACTGACCATCGACGGAGCCCTCTTCGATGCAGTCCCTCCACCTGCGCTCCACCACCTGCCGGAACATGTCGGGCAGGTCGTACACGTATGTGGTGCCCTGCGACGTCGCCTGCGAACACACAATAATTATAATTAAAATTTAAGAATTTTGCCAAGTATTTATATCGAGTTAGTTAACGTTTTAGTACATCTCTATAGTTATTAGATGATTGTATACATCAAAACGGATGTTGCCTTTATATTTATCAAGGATTATAACGGTCTACAATCTATACCAATACACTTGAAATGCTATCGTCAGCAGTATCCACCTACCCTACTCCAAATTTTACCACGCAGCTTTGGCGGTAGGAAAAGCTGGTCATAATATAATCCTTCATTTAATAGACAATAATATGCTAAGCCAAGATCTTACCAAGAATCTCTTCTGTTGCAGGTAGTCCTTGGTAACGTAGGGTGTGGAAATGGGGAGGCCGTGCATGGGACCCTGCCTAGCACCGAACGACTGGAACATTATCTGTGGGCGAAAAAAAAAGTGAAGTTGCTATAAGGCGTCATTTTTGTCTAAAAGAAAACGTACTCATTACAAGAAATTAGTTACATGTTTTATCTCTAGATGGCGACTTATCTCTAGATTTTTTGTTTCCTTGGTAAGGCTATACATCAAATCTATACAATCTGGCTACTACAGTAAAATGTTGTATGCTCAAGAAGATGATGGTGTAACTCACCACGCCAGTCCTCGGGTCAGACACTTCCTCGTATGTGTACACGTCCAGAGAATATCCGGAACCGTTGGACAGACAGAGACGCACGTTCTTGGTGGGAGCTCCGGGCCCTGGAACGAATGAAGGTATTAATACAATGATCATGCAGCATCAACAAGCAGGTTTTGGAAAGCGCATACGAACTGTATCACATTCCTTCATAATATATAGATACTGTGAACAGACAGCTGCTTAATATCTCAACTGCGTAACAAAATATATTTGTCGATAATATTTTGAAAAAACCTCATTCGTTTTAGCACTACACATGGCATATTTGCGTTATTTGACCAATGCAACATCAACTTTGTACACACAGAACAGAAAGTCGATATTGTATTGCCCAAAAGGCGCATATATTTAGACGAAATTGCCAAATTGCCAAACATGTCACTCACCGATCCTCAAAGTGAACCTAATCTCCGCCTGCAGCACCCTCAGTTTCCACAGACGAGGTCCGTACCTCATCACCATACCGAGCACGGACTCCTCAATCTGGTGGAAAAACATTATTAATTGCTTGTATACCATTTATTTTTCGTTGTCGCTATCACCATTGGGCGGAGCGGTTATGTTGGTTTCAGCGGTCTTACGGCTCAATGTCGACACTCGGGAGTATAGCATCATCCGAGCGAATATTGGACAGAGTCCCTAAACTTAATCACTGATCGTTTCCTAATTCAGTTAACATTGTTTAAATAAAATAAACTCAATCGTATTTTTGATCTATCGTGAAAATGGACCAATCAGAACAATGTCTTTTTTGATATGGTTATGGTTGGCACAGATGGAAAGTGGTGGGGGTGTGCTGCATATCTACAAACTAGAGTGTAGCGTAGCCGCATGGCACGTTAAGCCAATAGACAACGAGCAAAGACTAAGGAACCAATCACGCTGCACATCAACGTGTTGGACGTCACACCGGCCTATCACGAGTGTGCTCACGACTCGTGCCTTATCTGTACTCGCCCGTACTTAAGTCACTTAGCCCGTACTTAACTGACCTTAGCGGGGTCCATGATGACTGTGGGACCGAAGTTGAGGAATATGTGGTTGCAGTCGGTGCGTTTGGCGAGGGGATGGGAGAACGCCACCTCCAACTCGTCCATCGCCTCCAGGAGCACCCTGGAAGGAGTAAGGTATAACAATTGCTCCGAATGGTGATGATTGTCGCATGTATGTATGTTTGTCCATTTTTTTAGCACGCTCTATAGTGTTAACGATTTCATTGAAATTGCATTATGAAATATTTGTTATGTATCTTTCTCATTGCACAAGGATATATGCAAAAGGGATATAATGATGAAGATCGACGCTATATGACGTTTCCTATCAGACTAGCGGCTTGATCATTTTATTATATAAAATATCCTTTGCTGATTTAAAAACCCGATTAGTATTATTTTTTGCGGTAAATATTTTTTTCTTACCTTTCTCCCTCATTCTGCAAGTATTCGAAACTAGCTTCCTTAGTGATGAGATCCTGGTGCCTGATGATGGATCTGATGAAGAACCTGTAGTCGGTCACTTCTTGTCCTTTCTTCACCTGTTAAATATAAATAATCTCTATAAAGTACACGCACATTGTGCAACGTTACTAATATTTTTTAATACGGGCAGGGTAATGCCATCTAACTGCAGCTGATAATAACCGTAATGGGTTTCAGATAATGTCGAATGACTACTGATGTTTATTCGTTGTTACTGGACACAATTATGCCGGCCTGTTTGAAACCGAATATACGCAGGTTTAATCCGGAACGCGACACACTTACGTGGGCCGCGATCACGGGTTTTGCAACTTGTGTAAGATGCTCGCTATCTGGTTGTATACAAATAAAAATTGCAAGTATGATAATTATGAGATTTTTTGATTGTAGACGAGTGTAAACTATTTGGTGATTTATCTCTCAGTCCCATACCTTAGCCTTGCCGAGGTAGAGGTGCATCTTCTGGTTGCTGGTGGGCAGCGCCTCGAGCTCGTAGCTGCGCATACGGTACAGCTCCAGCTGGAATGCCGACGCCGGCTCCAAGTGACGGTAGATCGTGTCCTCCGTGAAGTCGTTGCGGGCGCGGTACGTGAAGAATTTAGGGAACTGTCGCCTGTGCGATAAAGGACAAATTCGTTAGCAAGTAAGATTTATGTTAAAGTCATCAGTTTCGATTCGATTCCAATTTGGGATCGGTGCATATATAATATATTGGTGGGTACGCACTTGATGAGCGACATGAAGGTGATGCGGCGCACGCGCTTGTGGTGCAGCTCGTGGCGGTGCGCGCGGCAGAAGTTGTATATATAATATATTGGTGGGTACGCACTTGATGAGCGACATGAAGGTGATGCGGCGCACGCGCTTGTGGTGCAGCTCGTGGCGGTGCGCGCGGCAGAAGTTGTATATATAATATATTGGTGGGTACGCACTTGATGAGCGACATGAAGGTGATGCGGCGCACGCGCTTGTGGTGCAGCTCGTGGCGGTGCGCGCGGCAGAAGTTGTATATATAATATATTGGTGGGTACGCACTTGATGAGCGACATGAAGGTGATGCGGCGCACGCGCTTGTGGTGCAGCTCGTGGCGGTGCGCGCGGCAGAAGTTGTATATATAATATATTGGTGGGTACGCACTTGATGAGCGACATGAAGGTGATGCGGCGCACGCGCTTGTGGTGCAGCTCGTGGCGGTGCGCGCGGCAGAAGTTGTATATATAATATATTGGTGGGTACGCACTTGATGAGCGACATGAAGGTGATGCGGCGCACGCGCTTGTGGTGCAGCTCGTGGCGGTGCGCGCGGCAGAAGTTGTATATATAATATATTGGTGGGTACGCACTTGATGAGCGACATGAAGGTGATGCGGCGCACGCGCTTGTGGTGCAGCTCGTGGCGGTGCGCGCGGCAGAAGTTGTATATATAATATATTGGTGGGTACGCACTTGATGAGCGACATGAAGGTGATGCGGCGCACGCGCTTGTGGTGCAGCTCGTGGCGGTGCGCGCGGCAGAAGTTGTATATATAATATATTGGTGGGTACGCACTTGATGAGCGACATGAAGGTGATGCGGCGCACGCGCTTGTGGTGCAGCTCGTGGCGGTGCGCGCGGCAGAAGTTGTATATATAATATATTGGTGGGTACGCACTTGATGAGCGACATGAAGGTGATGCGGCGCACGCGCTTGTGGTGCAGCTCGTGGCGGTGCGCGCGGCAGAAGTTGTATATATAATATATTGGTGGGTACGCACTTGATGAGCGACATGAAGGTGATGCGGCGCACGCGCTTGTGGTGCAGCTCGTGGCGGTGCGCGCGGCAGAAGTTGTATATATAATATATTGGTGGGTACGCACTTGATGAGCGACATGAAGGTGATGCGGCGCACGCGCTTGTGGTGCAGCTCGTGGCGGTGCGCGCGGCAGAAGTTGTATATATAATATATTGGTGGGTACGCACTTGATGAGCGACATGAAGGTGATGCGGCGCACGCGCTTGTGGTGCAGCTCGTGGCGGTGCGCGCGGCAGAAGTTGTATATATAATATATTGGTGGGTACGCACTTGATGAGCGACATGAAGGTGATGCGGCGCACGCGCTTGTGGTGCAGCTCGTGGCGGTGCGCGCGGCAGAAGTTGTATATATAATATATTGGTGGGTACGCACTTGATGAGCGACATGAAGGTGATGCGGCGCACGCGCTTGTGGTGCAGCTCGTGGCGGTGCGCGCGGCAGAAGTTGTATATATAATATATTGGTGGGTACGCACTTGATGAGCGACATGAAGGTGATGCGGCGCACGCGCTTGTGGTGCAGCTCGTGGCGGTGCGCGCGGCAGAAGTTGTATATATAATATATTGGTGGGTACGCACTTGATGAGCGACATGAAGGTGATGCGGCGCACGCGCTTGTGGTGCAGCTCGTGGCGGTGCGCGCGGCAGAAGTTGTATATATAATATATTGGTGGGTACGCACTTGATGAGCGACATGAAGGTGATGCGGCGCACGCGCTTGTGGTGCAGCTCGTGGCGGTGCGCGCGGCAGAAGTTGTATATATAATATATTGGTGGGTACGCACTTGATGAGCGACATGAAGGTGATGCGGCGCACGCGCTTGTGGTGCAGCTCGTGGCGGTGCGCGCGGCAGAAGTTGTATATATAATATATTGGTGGGTACGCACTTGATGAGCGACATGAAGGTGATGCGGCGCACGCGCTTGTGGTGCAGCTCGTGGCGGTGCGCGCGGCAGAAGTTGTATATATAACATATTGGTGGGTACGCACTTGATGAGCGACATGAAGGTGATGCGGCGCACGCGCTTGTGGTGCAGCTCGTGGCGGTGCGCGCGGCAGAAGTTGTATATATAATATATTGGTGGGTACGCACTTGATGAGCGACATGAAGGTGATGCGGCGCACGCGCTTGTGGTGCAGCTCGTGGCGGTGCGCGCGGCAGAAGTTGTATATATAATATATTGGTGGGTACGCACTTGATGAGCGACATGAAGGTGATGCGGCGCACGCGCTTGTGGTGCAGCTCGTGGCGGTGCGCGCGGCAGAAGTTGTATATATAATATATTGGTGGGTACGCACTTGATGAGCGACATGAAGGTGATGCGGCGCACGCGCTTGTGGTGCAGCTCGTGGCGGTGCGCGCGGCAGAAGTTGTATATATAATATATTGGTGGGTACGCACTTGATGAGCGACATGAAGGTGATGCGGCGCACGCGCTTGTGGTGCAGCTCGTGGCGGTGCGCGCGGCAGAAGTTGTATATATAATATATTGGTGGGTACGCACTTGATGAGCGACATGAAGGTGATGCGGCGCACGCGCTTGTGGTGCAGCTCGTGGCGGTGCGCGCGGCAGAAGTTGTATATATAATATATTGGTGGGTACGCACTTGATGAGCGACATGAAGGTGATGCGGCGCACGCGCTTGTGGTGCAGCTCGTGGCGGTGCGCGCGGCAGAAGTTGTATATATAATATATTGGTGGGTACGCACTTGATGAGCGACATGAAGGTGATGCGGCGCACGCGCTTGTGGTGCAGCTCGTGGCGGTGCGCGCGGCAGAAGTTGTATATATAATATATTGGTGGGTACGCACTTGATGAGCGACATGAAGGTGATGCGGCGCACGCGCTTGTGGTGCAGCTCGTGGCGGTGCGCGCGGCAGAAGTTGTATATATAATATATTGGTGGGTACGCACTTGATGAGCGACATGAAGGTGATGCGGCGCACGCGCTTGTGGTGCAGCTCGTGGCGGTGCGCGCGGCAGAAGTTGTATATATAATATATTGGTGGGTACGCACTTGATGAGCGACATGAAGGTGATGCGGCGCACGCGCTTGTGGTGCAGCTCGTGGCGGTGCGCGCGGCAGAAGTTGTATATATAATATATTGGTGGGTACGCACTTGATGAGCGACATGAAGGTGATGCGGCGCACGCGCTTGTGGTGCAGCTCGTGGCGGTGCGCGCGGCAGAAGTTGTATATATAATATATTGGTGGGTACGCACTTGATGAGCGACATGAAGGTGATGCGGCGCACGCGCTTGTGGTGCAGCTCGTGGCGGTGCGCGCGGCAGAAGTTGTATATATAATATATTGGTGGGTACGCACTTGATGAGCGACATGAAGGTGATGCGGCGCACGCGCTTGTGGTGCAGCTCGTGGCGGTGCGCGCGGCAGAAGTTGTATATATAATATATTGGTGGGTACGCACTTGATGAGCGACATGAAGGTGATGCGGCGCACGCGCTTGTGGTGCAGCTCGTGGCGGTGCGCGCGGCAGAAGTTGTATATATAATATATTGGTGGGTACGCACTTGATGAGCGACATGAAGGTGATGCGGCGCACGCGCTTGTGGTGCAGCTCGTGGCGGTGCGCGCGGCAGAAGTTGTATATATAATATATTGGTGGGTACGCACTTGATGAGCGACATGAAGGTGATGCGGCGCACGCGCTTGTGGTGCAGCTCGTGGCGGTGCGCGCGGCAGAAGTTGTATATATAATATATTGGTGGGTACGCACTTGATGAGCGACATGAAGGTGATGCGGCGCACGCGCTTGTGGTGCAGCTCGTGGCGGTGCGCGCGGCAGAAGTTGTATATATAATATATTGGTGGGTACGCACTTGATGAGCGACATGAAGGTGATGCGGCGCACGCGCTTGTGGTGCAGCTCGTGGCGGTGCGCGCGGCAGAAGTTGTATATATAATATATTGGTGGGTACGCACTTGATGAGCGACATGAAGGTGATGCGGCGCACGCGCTTGTGGTGCAGCTCGTGGCGGTGCGCGCGGCAGAAGTTGTATATATAATATATTGGTGGGTACGCACTTGATGAGCGACATGAAGGTGATGCGGCGCACGCGCTTGTGGTGCAGCTCGTGGCGGTGCGCGCGGCAGAAGTTGTATATATAATATATTGGTGGGTACGCACTTGATGAGCGACATGAAGGTGATGCGGCGCACGCGCTTGTGGTGCAGCTCGTGGCGGTGCGCGCGGCAGAAGTTGTATATATAATATATTGGTGGGTACGCACTTGATGAGCGACATGAAGGTGATGCGGCGCACGCGCTTGTGGTGCAGCTCGTGGCGGTGCGCGCGGCAGAAGTTGTATATATAATATATTGGTGGGTACGCACTTGATGAGCGACATGAAGGTGATGCGGCGCACGCGCTTGTGGTGCAGCTCGTGGCGGTGCGCGCGGCAGAAGTTGTATATATAATATATTGGTGGGTACGCACTTGATGAGCGACATGAAGGTGATGCGGCGCACGCGCTTGTGGTGCAGCTCGTGGCGGTGCGCGCGGCAGAAGTTGTATATATAATATATTGGTGGGTACGCACTTGATGAGCGACATGAAGGTGATGCGGCGCACGCGCTTGTGGTGCAGCTCGTGGCGGTGCGCGCGGCAGAAGTTGTATATATAATATATTGGTGGGTACGCACTTGATGAGCGACATGAAGGTGATGCGGCGCACGCGCTTGTGGTGCAGCTCGTGGCGGTGCGCGCGGCAGAAGTTGTATATATAATATATTGGTGGGTACGCACTTGATGAGCGACATGAAGGTGATGCGGCGCACGCGCTTGTGGTGCAGCTCGTGGCGGTGCGCGCGGCAGAAGTTGTATATATAATATATTGGTGGGTACGCACTTGATGAGCGACATGAAGGTGATGCGGCGCACGCGCTTGTGGTGCAGCTCGTGGCGGTGCGCGCGGCAGAAGTTGTATATATAATATATTGGTGGGTACGCACTTGATGAGCGACATGAAGGTGATGCGGCGCACGCGCTTGTGGTGCAGCTCGTGGCGGTGCGCGCGGCAGAAGTTGTATATATAATATATTGGTGGGTACGCACTTGATGAGCGACATGAAGGTGATGCGGCGCACGCGCTTGTGGTGCAGCTCGTGGCGGTGCGCGCGGCAGAAGTTGTATATATAATATATTGGTGGGTACGCACTTGATGAGCGACATGAAGGTGATGCGGCGCACGCGCTTGTGGTGCAGCTCGTGGCGGTGCGCGCGGCAGAAGTTGTATATATAATATATTGGTGGGTACGCACTTGATGAGCGACATGAAGGTGATGCGGCGCACGCGCTTGTGGTGCAGCTCGTGGCGGTGCGCGCGGCAGAAGTTGTATATATAATATATTGGTGGGTACGCACTTGATGAGCGACATGAAGGTGATGCGGCGCACGCGCTTGTGGTGCAGCTCGTGGCGGTGCGCGCGGCAGAAGTTGTATATATAATATATTGGTGGGTACGCACTTGATGAGCGACATGAAGGTGATGCGGCGCACGCGCTTGTGGTGCAGCTCGTGGCGGTGCGCGCGGCAGAAGTTGTATATATAATATATTGGTGGGTACGCACTTGATGAGCGACATGAAGGTGATGCGGCGCACGCGCTTGTGGTGCAGCTCGTGGCGGTGCGCGCGGCAGAAGTTGTATATATAATATATTGGTGGGTACGCACTTGATGAGCGACATGAAGGTGATGCGGCGCACGCGCTTGTGGTGCAGCTCGTGGCGGTGCGCGCGGCAGAAGTTGTATATATAATATATTGGTGGGTACGCACTTGATGAGCGACATGAAGGTGATGCGGCGCACGCGCTTGTGGTGCAGCTCGTGGCGGTGCGCGCGGCAGAAGTTGTATATATAATATATTGGTGGGTACGCACTTGATGAGCGACATGAAGGTGATGCGGCGCACGCGCTTGTGGTGCAGCTCGTGGCGGTGCGCGCGGCAGAAGTTGTATATATAATATATTGGTGGGTACGCACTTGATGAGCGACATGAAGGTGATGCGGCGCACGCGCTTGTGGTGCAGCTCGTGGCGGTGCGCGCGGCAGAAGTTGTATATATAATATATTGGTGGGTACGCACTTGATGAGCGACATGAAGGTGATGCGGCGCACGCGCTTGTGGTGCAGCTCGTGGCGGTGCGCGCGGCAGAAGTTGTATATATAATATATTGGTGGGTACGCACTTGATGAGCGACATGAAGGTGATGCGGCGCACGCGCTTGTGGTGCAGCTCGTGGCGGTGCGCGCGGCAGAAGTTGCCGAAGCGGCGCGCCACGGCCGCGTCCTCGCTCTCGCCCGAGTCGCGCACGCCGATCATCAGGATGTGGATCGGCTCCAGCGGCTGCGACACACACTCGCGTTACACACGGGCATGACAATCTTACCCCACTGCACCTGATGGTGACTGGAGTGGGGTCTCATACCTTTATGTACACAATTGTGATAATTCTCTAGCAAGCCAGATGGTGAATCGAACCGGCCGCGGATCCCCCTATCATTGTTGTTCGGAGCTGGTATCCGATATCACGAAGCTGCGTGACCGATGTACCTCGCATACGAAGTACGGGTACAACTTGTATTTTTTAAGATAGACCAATGCTTACTAAAATGACCTATAGAGAGGTTCACGTTCTAGAAATTACAATATATTTAAACTTCTTGATAAAAAAAAATAATGCTAGACTATAGTCACCATAAATGATTTTGTTATACATAATTGCACATGTAATACGTATGAACATCTATTTCCAACTTATATTTTGAAATCAATCAGTAGTTTTATACTGCCAACGAACATTTAAACAGACAGAAACAATTTTTTTTTCTTTTTAAACCATCAATCAATCTCACCACTTCGTCGGAGTCCACGTTCTGCTTGTAGTCCATGCCGACGTTGATGCTGGTGCTGTTGCGACTCTCGCTGCCCTCCTGCAGCGCCGCCAGGTCCTGGGGGCAGAAAACAATACGTTCATATTTGAAAAATACGACTTGATCTAACCTAAATTATTATTATATTTTATAAGTAGTCATGATCATTGTTGCTTTTTTTTTCGTTTATAATTGATGACCATTTTAATCATAAAGTTAATTACTGAAAATAAAATATACCTTCCCTATCCTTTAGAGATTGCAAGGTACATAAAAACTATACTAATAGGCCAAACAGCAATAAGATTGTTAAACTGTTATAATACGTAAGCTTTTATTAAGACAGTTTTCTTATTCCGTTTAGTGGCCTGTTTTATAGGATAAAATTGATTACAAATAAATTTTCACGTTTTTTTTTGTATCCCGGCCTGGTAAGTTGATTGAATGAGGTAGTGTCTGACAAAAGATAATGACCCCTTGCCAGTCAACATAATATTGTCGGCCTGTTTGAATTTTTATTCCATTATCTCGATTATAATCGAATCGAATATACTCTGTAAGGGCTAGTTAGCTGTTTCATACTAAATGAATAGCAGGCGAATAAATGCGAGTCGATTCGACCCCGCCACCCACCTCCTTCCTGACCGTGGCGTCGGTGCCGAAGTCGTGCACGAGGTCGAGCAGCTCGTCGGCGTACTGCACGAACTGGTCGAAGGAGTGGAAGGCGGCGAGCGCGCCGGTGCGGTGGTGGCACTTGCGCATCGCCGCCGCGCACAGCTCCGCCGGCGTGTTCTCCTCGTCCTGCGCCGCCGCCAGCTCGATCTCCGACTGGCTCAGCGGGATCCTGACACCATACATACAATACAGTATAACGGCTGGCGAGGCTCAATCGTCTCTCAATCTATACTATTATATAAAGCTGAAGAGTTTGTTTGTTTGTTTGTTTGTTTGTTTGAACGCGCTAATCTCAGGAACTACTGGTCCAAACTGAAAAATTCTTTTTGCGTTGGATAGCCCTATGTTCGTGGAGTGCTATAGGCTATATATCATCACGCTATACCCAATAGGAGCGGAGCAGTAATGCCTAATCTCAGGAACTATCGGTCCGAACTGAAAAATTCTTTTTGCGTTGGATAGCCCTTTGTTCGTGGAGTGCTATAGGCTATATATGATCACGCTATACCGAATAGGAGCGGAGCAGTAATGGCTAATCTCAGGAAATACCGGTCCAACCTGAAAAATTCTTTTTGCGTTGGATAGCCCTTTGTTCGTGGAGTGCTATAGGCTATATATATATCATCACGCTATACCCATTAGGAGCGGAGCAGTAAAAGCTAATCTCAGGAACTACCGGTCCAAATTGAAAAAATATTTTTGCGTTGGATAGCCCTTTGTTTGTGGAGTGCTTTTAGTTATATATCATCACGCTATGACCAATAGGAGCGGAGCAGTAATGAAACATGTTGCAAAAACGGGGACAATTTATTAGTTTTGAGAGTGTCCGTTGCGTGCGCTGCGTAAACGGTTAAAGTTATGCAACAATAATGTATGACGGGATTGTTCCTCTTAAAAAGTTCTAAAAAATATATTATAAAACAAAGTCCCCCGCTGCATCCGTCTGCCTAAACGTGTTAAACTCAAAAACTACCCAACGTATTAAGATGAAATTTGGTATGGAGACAGTTTGAGACCCTGGGAAGAACATAGGCTCCCGGGAAACTACTACTTTTATAACGGAAATCTTTAGCCTGAAAAACTTTATAACGCGGGCGGAGCCGCGGGCAAAAGCTAGTAGTCGATAATCACAAAACTGTAAATTTCGACTAGGGGCCGTTCAAGTATTACGTAACGCAATTTTTGAAGATTTTTGACTCCACCCCCCTTGTAACGCGCCATAACATTTTCCTGAACGACCCCCGCCCCCCACCCCTCCAAAATTTATTTAACTCAAAAGTTACATTTTTTTTCTAATATTCACAATTATTTTACGCAACATACCAGGAAGTCGCTAAAATACCTTGGTTATTGTTTTAAAATAAAAAAAAAAACAATGTTACATAACGCTTTGTATGAAAGCCCCCTCCCGCCCCTATAACACATCGTAAAGTTTTACAAGACCACCCCTCCCCCGCAAATTGCGTTACGTAATACTTGAACGGCCCCCTAGGAATGATAGTTTTTTATTAAAAGATCTGCCTGCTCACCTGTTGGGATGTCCGGTAGGCAGTATGAACTGGAAGTGCACCACGCCGAGCTCGCCCGACAGGCCGAGGTGCTGCAGACACGTGATGTCGTACGACGTGTACGCGCGCCGCACGTACACCTCCAGCGCTGCGTTACATACCTACCAACAAAATGGCGAAGCTATTACAAAACATTCATTTACTTTTGTCTATTTTAAAGTACATTTGTAAGGTTAAAGGCCTTAATAATAAATAATTTTCATGATTTAAAAATGTTTCTTTATTCGCTTTTTTTAAGGTAATTTCAAAATGAAATATTGAATAACTATGACAGACTTATACAATGTTTATTAGTAAAAGTCTTGAACAACTCCAGTTTCAATTTACACTGGCAAGCAAATTTACTTAGCACGAAGATATCTTTAGTAATAAAATCCAATTAAAACAGACGAAGCCACGCGCACAACTAAAATCAGCTATTATAAAATTCATCAAAGGACTTAATAAAAATCTCACATCTACAACTGCATTGACAATTATCATTTTAATTTGTAATAGATTAACGATGCCATTGAGCGGTTTGAAAGGGCATTTTAAAAATCAAAAAGAAAAAGATATAATTACTCGATTAGCCTTTGTAAAAACTATTAATTGGTTATCATGCCTTTGGGGGAAAAGGAAAGGCGTTTTCTATTTAACACAGGGTGTACAATAATTAAGTTGCATTCTTTCATAAGAACAGGTCCGTTAGATGTCACTGAAATATAACCTAAAATGTAAATTGACGGATTTCGATAGTTCATATAGCTGTTGCCTTCACAGACTTTATTTATTACACCTACTGTAGGAACGATATTACGTTGGATAAAATAAGAAATTTGATTTTTTGTAATTGTAACCGAGGACGCTAATTGTAATAGTCAAGGCCCTCGTTGGATGGTCCTTACTGATTGATCATGGATGCATATATTAAAAACTAAGATATCAGTTGTAGTGTACCTATACGTCGTTATAAATACTTGTTTTTACTGCAGTTGCAAGTATGTCTGCGGTGTGAATAAAATGTTCGTGTTTTGTAACACGCTGTATACCTTCACTGGTAATTACAACTACCTTTCTCACGGTGGAACCTTCTAGAATATTCTTACGCAGTTCCGACTACTTAATTCTGTTAATAAGTTGAATCGAGAAGCTACAAAGCCAACAGTCACAGGTCTTATCTTGTACCAAAATGTTCAAGAAACTACAGCGTATTGTGGCACTACTGTAACTTTTTGAGAATATAAACCGTAGTTGAGAAGTCGAAGTGAATATAAAAAATAACGATCAGTAAATAATCAATTAAAAAGTTATCCCGAAAAATATTACGGATTGAGAAGCATATTTCGAGTAACAATCTCTGATTTGACGCAGTATAATAGCAATTAGGAGCATCAACTCTTATAAACATGGATGAACCAGAATTCAAACCATTTCACAAAACTTACCAAATAATAACATTCGCGTTGAGTGTCGGAATGATTTACCCCAACCCGGCCACGGACAAAATGAGACTAGCCTCCATACGTAAGTATTAATGGTGAAACAATTTACATATTTATAGGCAAAGACATAACGGTTAAATTACTTTAGCCTCGATGAGATTTGATTTCATAAAAAAAATAGAAACCAAGATTTTTTTTGCTTCGACATAGACTTCAAAATATTAATAATGATTATGCGATTGGTCAAACGACTACTTGACGCCCACATCGCCTATAATCAGTCTCAATGTAATACTTTCCAATTTATTTAAAGACATTTTGATATAAACGCAAGTAAATAGATTATAAGGGTAATCCAGCTCAGCGGGAATGCAATAAAAATGATATTGTTCACAGCTATATCGATATTAACCATATTGCCGTTAGCGTGCATGATATTTCTGGAGATGTACCAGTGCTGGACGCAGGGGGACATCGTCAACATAATACGGCACACCACCGTCCTGGGACCATTTTTGGGTGGACTCTTTAAGGTAAATATCGCACTCTAAATAAAATAATGACCTATTTCAAAATTGTTAATTTATGGCAGTCGTCGGAAAACTAATTTTTGTTTGCTACCTTTATTTTGAAGTTGCTATAAAATTTAGCTTATTAAAAATAGGTAAAAAATTAAACCTATAGCATGAAAAAAAAAAGGGAAAAAACTAAAAGGTCGCAAACAGAAATTGATTGTTTGACGATTCTCACAAATTGGCAATTTTGGAATGGGTCATTATTTTATTAAGAGTGCGATATATAGAAATCGGTAAAATGTTTACCGATGTAGTTAAATAATGTAATTTACTTTCAATACACAAAATATATATTTTGGGCACCATTACGTAACAGAGTGTATAGATTTGGAGTAACAAATATTCGTGCTACAATCTACACTAATATTACAAAGTATTGTTTGGCCTATAGAGGGGGTAATTTTTAAAGCTACCAATGTGATTCTGAACATTCACTCACAAGTTTCTATCATGGATAGGACTGCAAGATCGATGGACAAAAGCTGGTTTACAATATCTATAATTTAGTCACAATTGCTAGGTACATAAACATTCTTTCTACAGAAATCCTATCTCCCTAGATGTTCCTCATGTACCACAAGCGGAAACAAGCGAAACAAATCCTGGACGAGTTCGAGAGAGATTACCACCTGTACAACAGCTTCACCGGCGACTACTTGAACATAGCCCGCGACGGCATCCGCAACAGCCTCATCTACAGCGAGAGAGGCTGGGCCATCACCGTCACCACCTGCGTCATGACCTTCCCCGTCATGGCGATACTCCTCAACGTGTACAACTACACCTTCAAGTTCCAGGCCACCAAATACATGATCCACGATTTGAACAAGCCCGGCGCCAGTCCTGAGGCGAGGTTCGACTCGCCGTACTACGAAATAATGTTCTTCTACATGATGTATTGCTCTTTGCTTTACGTGATTAACTTCATTGGATACGACGGTTTCTTTGGATTGTCCATCAACCACGCTTGTATGAAAATGAATTTGTACTGCAAGATGCTGGAGGACGCTTGGAAAGCTGAACCTAATGAGAGGTATCGCAGAGTCGTCGCAGTTATAGATGAACAATGCAGGATGTTCGAGTAAGTTTATAAATAACATTTCAGTGCGAGTTCATTGTGTTCATATTTTATCCCATTGGTCTTGTAGCAACAAGATTTTTGAGACTTTAAAATTTCAGCCACGGACTTTTGATATTGGATTTTAGATATATATCAAAATAAAGATTGGAAATTGTGAACAATGTGGCAACAGATTCGTCATTTATCAAATAATCATGAGACACAGCGAAGTTGAACAAACTGGCAATTGGGTAGATGCCCTTCTGTCATTATCATACTATAATAATATTGACAGATGATGTTGCTCGATGGGTTTCTTGCGCCTCACAACAATACGAGCCGAAGCGATGGCAGTCATTCAAAATACCTCTAAAACAACAGACAGTTTTGTTTTTTTTTTCTAGATTCGTAAACCTCATCCAAGACACGTTTAACATATGGCTGGGCATCATATTCTTGGCGACAATGATACAAATTTGCACGTGTTTGTATCACATCACGGAGGTAATTATTGTTGTATGCGCAACTTTACCCACACATACGATAACTTGACGTTATCACTGTATATTGAAATACAGTGTATATAACAATGGCGAAGTGTCTATATAAGCCGATTCCTGCCGGCTGTCGTAGAATTTAATTATCATTAAAACGATTTGCAGACTGCATTAATGCATTAGAACCTATATGCATTAATGCGGTCGGCCCGGAGTTTCTTTCTGCCTTTCTTCTTCGGGTAGTCATCGCTTAGGTAGCTAGTGAAAGGCTGGTAGGTTAGCTAGGTTAGGGCTTTTATCGTCTTCACCGGTGTGGATCCTTCCTTTATCTTTATTAAGATTATTTCTTATTTCCTGCCAGCCTGAGCTGGCTTCTTTGCTAATTTATTTTCTGTCCAATATGTTGTTTATATAATCGACTTTATCTAAGTAATAATTAAATATTCTCATGTATCTTCACTTATCATAAGTGCAACTATGTTCGCCTACGTGATGAATAAAGCATTTTATTTTATTTTTTTATGTTGTTTCGGGTTCCAATTCTGGAAATTTCGCCCTTCGCTACTAGTACATAATGTATGATATCGCAGGGCTACGGATTCGATTTGCGGTACATGATATTCGTGAGTGGAGCCACAATACACATCTACCTGCCGTGCAGATACGCTGCTAAACTGAAAGCTATGGTGAGACGTTTTATTAATTCCACGCAGATTTTTAATCTTTACTAATATATAGCTAAAGAGTTTGTTTGAACGCGCTCATCTCAAGAACTACTACTGTAGTAGTTCCTGAGATGATAGATTATGATTGTTCTTCACTAATAGGAAATACATTACTCCTGAGTGCTTTATAGTTTTTCTCCCGTGAAAATATAAAACGGACCTTTTATTCCGGAAAAACTATTTCACACGGGCGGAGCGGTAAGCTAGTTAAATATAAAAGTGAGCGTTGATAATATCACGCCCTAGCTAAGGGTATAAACTAAACCTTATAACCACTGTCTTCTTCTGCCCTTAACTTCTTTAATGTGAGGATGACGTCACATACAGTTTCAATCATTGTAAAACTTATTGTCACTAACGACCAGATTCATACAGAAGCAATGTATTAGGAAACTTTAGTTTTGCTGTACTTGGGATTCGAACCCGTCACCGTACCGTTTTGTTACAGGCCGCGGAGACAGCCACGCATTTCTATAGCAGCGGCTGGGAGAGGGTCAACGACCGCCGCCTGAGGAACATGTTGTTGTTCATGGTGGCGCGTGCGCAGACGCCGCTGCAGATCACAGCCTTTAACATGATAACTTTCGACATGGAGCTCTTTGTCTCGGTATGTTTTACGAATTAATACAAAAAAGAAATGGATGCGAGGGTTCGGTATCGCACGTGTTTTTGTTTCACTTATCTTATCTTATGTGTAATCACTTTCAGTTGTTTTTGTTTAAACATTTTCCATACTATTCCCATAACAGTGCAAACGATAATCATTGGTAGTTATACAAACAGGCAAGGGACATAATCTTTGCAATAGGAATTTGTTACTGTTCTCTAAGTATAGAACAAAGAAAACGGTATCCTCATAAACGGAATCCGAAAATTGGTGACTTAATACCGTAATTAAATCAAAGAGGGAAATTTAATTATTAATATTTGTTACAGATCATGCAGTCGTCATACTCCATGTTTACATTGCTGAGGTCTTAGGACACTCTTATATCAGCTTTGCACCACACGTAATTAAGTACAAATTCGTTTATTCAATCACGTTAACAAACTTTACTAAGAGCACATAAACTTCAGATTAGAAGAACTTCATGTAGTATACGTATCGTATGCCAGAAATCATTTGGGTCTGGCAAGTAGCAGTATGGAAACACTGTGTTCCCGTTAAGACATTGTATACAGTGTAATACTTTGCATTATGAGCTTTAACTCCTAACGTCTAAGAGTGAAAAACGCATGCATTACTTATTGTCTTGGGTTTCTTTTCGGATTATAGTTAGGGGTAAGTATGAGATGCAAGTATGGGAAGCTTGAGACATCAAGCTATTTTGACTTTTGAACACAAATTGTATGAAGTCTTTATTGCACATATTGTAAAACAATAATAAATATTATTGTAAAAAAATTAAACAATATAAATTATTACACTATATTATACCTCTTTTTTTATTTGATGTATCGAAAAACGTAGTCATGGTCTAATTAAAACATGGTCAACCATGGTCGCCACATATCCCCAATAGTAGTTTCATAAGCTTTATTGAACTAACATCTCATAAGGCACTTTAAAACACACTCCGTCGAAAAGAAAGAAAGGTTTATTAATTATATTGTAGCAATCACTATACCGTGGGCAACATTTTTAAATTGCAATGGATAGAGACATCCATAAAGACAAACAATAAATTCGTATAAAACCAAATACGGTATAAATTAACCATGGTCGCACATTATCCTACATTTGAGAATACTTACCGCCGCGTTGGTGTGGTAGAAGAAGTCGTGGAGTATATCGAATATTGACGTTTCGGACAGAATAAGCTTCTGAAGGTTCTCCGGGTGGAAGTCATGCCCGTACATATCCACGGCAGACAAAAATATCGACTCCATCTGGTTGTGACGTAACTCGTACGCCGGTTGGTGGGCAGCGATCAGCACCTGGTGATATATCATTAAAAAATGTACTAATACCGTCACAAAATTAACAAAAGCGATTGTGCGGATATGTCTCTTTTCCATAGATGACATTTTTAGTTCTGTAGCATAGACAATCTTTGTCTATGTATATATACGATACATGACATGCTACTGCTAATGGTGTAATCTTTGATGGTACAGTAAAGAATTTTTTTTTATATCACCCTGTAAATGTTAGTAAGGGACAGAACTCACCTGTCTCGCTCTCAAAGCGACGCGACTGTGTTCGGCCTTGTGCAGTGAGGTTAGCTCGTTGAGCGTGGCTGCTAGCTCATCCGTCAGGCCCGGCTCGTTAGACCATAAATGGTCAATCAGCAACGTCACCTACGGGACAAAATTATTGGTTTATTTTTAATTATTAGCCTCTAATTGCCCCTGTTATAGAGGAGCAGAAAACTATCAGCATTCCTCATGAATTGGTTCCAAACCATGTGGTAGTTCAATGGAGGTGAATGAGTTCTCCGAGCCTTGTGACGCAAGACATACACGGGACTTTAAGTTCAGCCTGTTTTCACAAGACATATCTTTTAACCCAAAAATAATCCTGATCACAAATCGATCCCAAAAATAAACCAATCAAAATAAGTCAACATGCAAGCAAAACGAGCTTTATCCTGATCCGTTCATTATTGTGATCGAACTGAAGATAATGATTGAGATTGTTAATATCAAACCAAAAACTAGAACTATAATCATTAACTGAGTGGAGTTATAATGACAACACTCACCAGTAGATTTTTCTTTGGCACTTGGTTGTGTGAGAAGATCATGTTGGAGACAGCTTGCATGTCATCTTTGTATTTATCACGCAGAGCCACCACGCATTTGTCGTAAGAACCTAATTAAAACATACATGTATGATTAGTGTTCGTATTTTATAAAAAAGTTACAGTATATTAGCATGATATATCTTGCTTAATTTAGTCCGTTTGTGTGTACTGGCTTATCTCTGATACAATTGGATCGATTTAAGGGGATTTAATTAATGAATACCATTCTGTATGAGAACTTAGGAGACAGTTAATTTAAAAAACAATTAAAGGTTTCATTACGAAATACTCTTTTCATGGGACTTTTATTGGCAGGTGGCAAAATAGCGTGTAGCTATAAAAAAGTGACATTATTTATACAAGAAAATTTCACTTAGAGACGTATATTCCGAAAGAACATTCAAACATCCGTATTATCATGCTATATAAATCCAGCGACCTCTTGCGACTTTTAAAGGTCATGCTCTATATATACATAATAGTAATTAGAAATCTTTCGCCGCGGCCATGACAAGCAGTG
Organism: Manduca sexta; assembly: GCF_014839805.1. Taxonomy (NCBI): domain Eukaryota; kingdom Metazoa; phylum Arthropoda; class Insecta; order Lepidoptera; family Sphingidae; genus Manduca; species Manduca sexta. The sequence continues at coordinate 19,557,132 of NC_051142.1, read as the reverse complement.
GAGTTCCACCAGACGACGATGAGAAGTAGTACCCACCGAGTTGGAAGTGGCTCTCGACCTGGTAGTACTGGCGCAGCAGGTCGTGCACGGCGGCCTTCATGCGGCCGCGGATGCCGTTGCGGTAGCGCTGCACCAGCACCACCAGCGCCTGCGTGCTCATGAAGAACACGTCGCGGTCCGAACGCTTCGCCAGCGACGCCGCGTGGCTGCACACACACACTATGTACACATCCATAGTAGTGATCTCCACCACATATGAATACTCACACTGCCAGAGATAGCATGTGCGTTACTGAAGGTAGATAGGAATATGTATTGGAAAAACAAATAGTACAAGTGATGTCAGTGCCCACACGGCCGATACATCGCGTGGTCCCTGAGCTATAATTTGAACATTACTTACTGGTCGATGACGCTGGCTATCTGCTGACTGGGGAACTGCGCGAGCACACTGGTAATGTTCCTCTCGTACAACGCCATGAGCTTGCGCACCTTCTTCTCCACAGAGATCGGTATGCGGCCTGACGTGGATGACAATACCTAAACACCATCACACATACATAAGTACAGGCTTGTGCCGATCAAGGGGTGAATAGAGACGCAACTATGACACACGCTCTTAGACACTCTAGGCGTTCTATATTATAAATTATGAACTTATTGGCATATAGGGCTTAAAAAATTAAGGGTTTAAAAAAAAGGAACCCAAATTTCATTTTTAGTATAGTGTATAGAAAACTTTAAAGTAGTCTTGTAATATACCTCCTGAAGTTCCAGTAGCGGCAGCGATGGGTCTCGCAAACTCAACATGAACTTCTCCACCACCTCGCGCAGACGCGGCGTGTTGTACGGCTCGGGCAGGCAGTAGCCTAAACAATAGTGTTCAAATTCACTAATAGACAATGTCTATAGCAATAAAGCCGCAACAATATGATTTTATAAAATAAAACAAAGCTTCTCTCGAGATATGTCTTTGTTTTGTGCAAATTTGTAACCTGGCAAATCGGTACAAATGAATATCGAATGATTGATTCTAACACGTATCGAATGATCGAATCGAAAATATCGATTTATTATTTCGCAATTTCAAGATAAATTTTGTACACAATGACCACAAAGTCGATATTGCTTTGCTCAGAAGTCGAAAATATTTCGAATATAGTGTAATTGTGGCATAAGAGTGGGCCGAAATACCACGCATTACAGCAATTTAAAGATCGGGTGTTGTTCTGTGGTGATGTGTGTACAACAGATAAGTTACCTTGAAGCGTGTTCTCCAAGATGGCTCTGTACTTGTTGTGGGCGTGGTTCAGCTTCTCGGAGACTTGTTGGTTGTCGTCAAGCGGGAATTGACCCTTGTACGGCTGTGCTGTCGTTACTAGCGATGGGTCATCCAACTCTGGTGGAAAAGATTAATATTCGTGTATAAAATTTCGATCAATGTCAACAAACAAAGCTATATAGTTCCTATATGATCCAAGAAGGCCTTATTAACATTAAAAAATATAGTCAAATTGAGAACCTCCTCCTTCTTTTGATGTCGGTTAAAAAACAATTTGAACCCTCATACATTTTCCACAAATTATATTATTCCTCACCAAGAGTGCCCATAAGGGAGCCCATGTCCAGTACAGCACCAGGCCGGAGGTTCCACGTCACTTTGCCGGACTCCGGCGCAGACAGGGTCATCACCATTTTCATTACCTGATGAACAACGTCATATTAATAAGTATACTACTCTAAAATTCACCAAAAAAGGATTGTTTATAAATATTAAAATTTTAAACCTATCGATTTTTTTGTATAATGAGCAAGTTGCACAGAGATATCAATAAAAAAAAAGTTTGAGAGCTACACTCACATATTACTTGTTTTTATTGGTTTATTTATATCGATCTTTGGATATCGATAAGTATCGTTAATTATTTTCTATTCTTAATTTATGAAAAAGAAAGATACGAGTGGAAACTTCTAGATGTTTCCACCTGTCTACTCCACCAACCTCGATCTCAGCATACGGCTGTCCCTTGTCCACGTGCCCGCCATCCTCGACCAGCGTGTTGATGAGCTTGCCGGCCGAGGGAGCTCTCAACTTCGACGGGTCCTTCTCCTTGTCAAACACCACCGTCTGGTTTCCGATCACGATGCGGTATTTGTCCACTTCGTCTTTCAAATATGTCGTGAAGGATGCGCCGTCGACTGACAAAAGTGTACCTGAGGAACGAAAACAAAAGACACTATTTGTAACATTAAAGAATCATTTTTATTAAAATGTGCTTTGAACCACCAGGCGAGCGCCTTGCTTATTTATTTCTTTTAAATTACTACCTACAATATATATTCCGACATACAGTCAAATGATGTTTCACTCAAACTTGATCCATATTCAATATTTTTTTTTTATATTAGAGGCACAGCCAAATGACTATAACCGTGAAAATTGAAATGGCGTCCAAATAGAATATCGATTAACAACCTATATTTACAGAAGTTGATCCTGGAATGTGACACATTTACGTTAGCCTATGAGTTTCAGACCTTCTGTACGCTAGTGTCTTCCGTCAGCACCACTTTTGGTCTTTATACTATACATTAATTTGAGGCTGACTGTACATCACAAGATCTATTAATTTCAATCATAGTCTACTCGGTCTTCTCACTGTACTTAAACAATCTTCAACTCACCGCCATCAGTCAATTTGTGCACCTCCAGCTCCTTGAAGCTCCCGTTCATGGCCAGGAAGTACGACGTAGGCCCAGACTTGGTAACGGACACTTTGTATTTGTGGCCCGTGTGGATCAACTCCACGTCCACTGTGTTGGACAATTGGCTCGAGCCCTGGATCTGACCCCTGGAGACAAAGATACATGATATAAGTCAAGCAAGGTAAGTTTTGTTAGAGACAATGGAACACAAATGTACTTTCATCCACGTGTGTAAAAGAGGCGTCACTCATGCTTAATTGATGTGCTTATACGAACATACTTCATAACTATGGTAGTTGTACAATTACTCAAATAATTTACTTTTACCCATCATTTAAAACTGAAAACGAATTTATAAAATGTGTTATAAATATTTTGAAATATTCAAATATTTGACAAAATCTCAGAAAATACTGCAGTGGAAAATATTACAGGTTTGATCATCATTTTATGAACTCAGTGCAGTCACTTTGCGTTACCCTAAAAGTAAATATATAAAAGCAACAATTACTTCTCTAATGCGCTCTTGAACTCTTGGAAGTTGGCAGTGATGATGCTGTCCGCGATCAGTATAGAGCCACAGATGACGCCCAGCATGATGTCCGGCTTCTCCGATTGGACCTGATGGTGGAAATGATGATTTAAATTTTGTTAATCATGTACATAATCTGACAAAAGCCGAAAGTAAATACAATTAATAGATTAATTATTTTTTTTCTTTTAATCTGTATTGCTCTGTTGCAGTTAGTTATTCGATATTTTTTTATTCTAGCCTAATATATTGACGGGCAACTTATTCCGTTTCTTTTGTTAAACATTTTGATCAGCCTTGTCGATCGGCGGTATAATACTAGTCTTCAAATAAACAACAACATTAATATACACTAGCCTTACTCGCTACACTATGCAGACACCTGCCTAATAATGATGATAATTTAACAATAATCTACTGGGTCTACTGACGGCCCATCATTGATCTATAAATTTACGATAGGTAAACTACGACCGGTCTAGTTGATCCACTAACCCTCTCGGCTATAAGCGCGTCGAGCCAGCTGGTGTCGATGTTGTTCTCTTGGAAGGCGGCCGTCTCCAGCAGTGTGATCAGGTATTCCACCGTGGTACGGAAGTCACCACGAATGCTCAGCTCTTTGAGGGCAATTACCAAGTTTCTGAAATGGGAATGGTATGTAAATATACTCAATACTACTCCCAGGTCAGGTCGCAACGAGGTAAGGGTGGCCAAATCTTAACGACTACCAACTCAACTCTAGTATAGTCTTATGCTGGCACTACACTTGACGTGTTCGTCAAAACATTGGCGCCTTTTTGGCAAGACAATATCGACTTTGTGATCTTTATGTGCAAAGTTGATGTTGCATACATAAGCCAAACAACGCAAACATTCGACCAACTACACCAAGTGTAATGCCAGCATTGAAGTATTTATCGTGTTCTACTGTTGTCTTCTTCATTTAACATTTTTGATTGATGCTTTTATTGAGCGTAAAAAAGCAAAAATCAAGTAATAAACAAACAAGCTTACTTCTAAAATTATATATAAAAAAAAAATCGGGTCTAGTATAACATAAAATTTATAGTTACCGGATAATTAGTTTACTATCATGATCTACTCTAGATTCTAATGTACTCACTCTCTAGCCTGCTCCCTGGTCTCTCCCCAGGAGAAGCAGTGTCCAAACTGTGAATCAGCGAACTCGTGAAGTCCACCGGAAGCAGCCACACTGAAGTAGCCCCACACATTCTTCGAGGAACGGAAGTTCAGCTCCTGGACCGTGCCCGATGATGGTTTGAAACCTGGTAAAGAGGACAAGAATGTTAATATCAGTATTTCAGGTACTAGACACCTAAGTGCCGAAAGAGCCCTGCCGTCCCTGGCAAAGTTGCCTTTGATAATGATCTCTTCATTACCTAAACTCACAAAACAAAATATCCAAACTGTTTCATCAACATTCAACATCAAATTAGTTTTTTCTATAAATCATTATTTCAATTAGTTTTTCTCGGCTCACCTTCATCAGGGTTCTCTGATGTGATCCTGGCGGCGATCACGTGGCCCCACGGCGACGGACGCTGCTTCGGCTCGTCGAAGTCCAACTGGGTCATGCCCCACGGCGACTCGCCGTATAGCAGACGGATATCCTTAATGTGATACAGAGGAAGACCCATAGCGATCTGGACAAAAATAAAAATATGTTGAATTATGATATCAAAAGATCCTGCATATAACAATAATACATACAGCATACTCAGAAAAAAAAAATTCAACATGGGTCTTTTTTGGTCTATTTAGAAGACCATAATCCAAATACAATGATACCAACTAACATAACTATCCCCACCTACAACACACTCTATGACCATCGAATTGAGCATGGTCTACTCGGGTCTTTTCAGAAGACCGTCCAAGTGAACCGACCTGTAGCTGCGCAGCCGGCAAGTTGACGTCGGCCACCATTTCCGTGCAGGGATGCTCCACTTGCAGCCGAGGGTTAAGCTCCAGGAAGTAGTAGGAACCGCTGGCAGGTTCGTACAGATATTCCACGGTACCCGCGCTCACGTACCCCACCATTTTGGCTAGACGCACAGCCGCCTGGGAAAATATAAACCATGATTTATCTTCCCGAAGTTATTATATGAGTATGAAAATAGCTTCAATGCTCTTCTGACCGTTTATATGGGGAATAAAATTGATTAGTTTTTGAGTTTGTTTCCCAGATGAAGCTATAAGTTTTTTTCATGAAGTGTATAATAAATATTATGAAAATATAACTACAGTATCATTTACGACTAAGAGTCCAATGTACCCACCACCACCCATTATTGAAGTGGCCAATTATCCATATGGAAATATATTTCCAGCATGTACCAGATACCATAAGGTCCAATTTCGATTATCTCTTGCTATTAACATGGTATCTTACTTTTTCCATTTCGATAAACACATCAGGCTTGGCGATGGCGGCGGGCGCCTCCTCGATGATCTTCTGGTGACGACGCTGGATGGAACAGTCACGACCGAACAGGGATATCGCGTTACCTGTTACAACAATGATCTACTTAGAACTTTATATTAGGAAGCACTGTTTAGTATGGCATTGCAATTGTTACTTATTATTAAACAAGCTTAGATATCGAGTCGAGGGCTCCAGTAGTAGCCCATTTAAATATATAAACGGAACTCACCGTACTGATCAGCCAAGAGCTGGACTTCCAAATGCCGCGCGGACTTCGCCAACTTCATGACAAATATAGGCGAACCGGGGACTTCGGCTTGGACCTGCAGAAGACAATTAAATTATGAAATAAACATTATTTCGATGTTCATGTAATGGAGGTCAGAGGTGCATCTCCTACACGTGGGATCAAACATGTCATTTTCCACAGTCTAGTAGAGGCATTAGTCGTGAGCACACTCGTGATTGGTCGATGTTTCGCGCGATTGGTCTCTTAGTCGATGGTCATTGTGTATTGGCTTATACGTGCCACTCAACTACTATACATTTGTCTAATTTGTATATACGCAAGCTCCCGCCCAACATCCTCTATCAATGCTCATGGCTTGTGCCGTTTACTGAACGTGTTTTTTTAATTCAAGGATACGCATATATTTCACTGAAGGCAATGGCATTTTCTGTAACGACAGATGCCATAATACAATGATGCCATAATACATAACACCTGATGTAAACAAATAAGGCAACAGCGAGACATTAGACTCTACGGCTGTTAAAATAAAGTCCAACACACCTGTCTAAACATGTTGTTGAAGTCGTCGGCGTTCTCAACCTTTCTGATACCCTTACCGCCACCGCCTTCAGACGCCTTGATCATCACGGGGAAACCTGGTGACACCAATCTTATCTTATTGATATTATAAATGAAATAACTGAACGGATTTAGATGAAATTTGGCACACGGTCGAGGAATTATATTGTGATAATTTATTGAAAAAGTCATTAGACGTACTATCGATATTTTCGGATGCATAACTAGTAAATTGTCGTATGGTAAGTGATCAAAGAACACCACCATATATGGGTATAAACAATGCCAAAAAAAATTGTGGGTGTGTACTTTAAAAGGATAGAATTAGGAATTCCTAATTCTATCCTTTTAAAGTACACACCCACAAATAACACACTCTATAAACCCCCAATGCAATTGCATTGGGGGTTTATAGAGCTTCTGGCACTCACGCTGATTAATCAAAACACTACACCAAAGTTGCCATTTCATGTCGTTTTACTATAAAACTTACCATTAGAGTAGAAACTAGCTATTTATAACTAAAGATACTCAGGATGACTCGACGACATACTAAATAACCTTTCTCTATTTTTAGTAAACTAGCACAAATCTCACCAATCTTATTCGCAGCCTGGAGCCCCTGCTCCGGTGTGGTGACGCAGCCTCGCGCGAACAGCTCCGACGATATCTTGATCTTCTTAGAGTTATACTCGGCCTTCAATTCTGAAATGACAAACATACACTATTATCTTGACAGTGGGAGATTTCGTAAGCTCGGCCCGGATGAAGAGGGGGGACAAAACAAGATTTTGGTTTAGAGGGGAGTGAATCGGAAATTTTTCATGGGACGTTAAAATAATTTAAGACAAATAAAACCAAAAGCATATTATAAAAACAATTGGACAAAGAAATATATACTTTGTGTTCTTTATGTAGAAAATTGATATTACATTGGCCAAATAAATAATCGTCCAAATACGCCAAGAGTAGGGCCAACATCGAAGGAGTAGATAGTGCGTGGACTCACCGCTCCCGCTCCACGGCAGCGTGGGTATCTCGGCGGTCTGCGCCACAATGGACGAGGCGATCTTGTCCCCGAGCGCCCACATGGCCTTCTCCGGCGGGCCGATGAACACCACGCCCGCGCGGTGCAGCAGCTCCGGCAGCTTCGGGTTCTCCGACGCGTGGCCCCAGCCCGCCCACACCGCCTGTGGGATACATACATACATCACACTGTACATATTCAGAAAACCTATTTAAGGGACACAATCATTTTAAAAACTTTAAGACCTACTTTATCCTCCAAAATGAATATACTATGTAATTTAATTATATAAATAGTTTAGTTAATGCTTGGTCACTAAGTTTGTGTATAATCAAATAAATAAATAAAAATTACAGGTTACAACTGTAAACTATGTATATTTTATCCCTTCCATAAAACACCAAGTATATTCATCCTTTTACCTGCACTTGAGTCCTGACTGCGATGTCTACTATGAGCTCTACGTTCGCGTAGTTGTTGTTGTTCGACCCGCCCGGCACCGGTACGTAATGATCCGCCATCTTTATGTACTCTGCATTCGCTTTCAGATCTTCCGGTGTCACCTACAAAAAAAGTGTTTTTGTAGCATAAAAACAGTCTAAGAGTAATAGTTTGTTCATCATCATGTGACTCATTTTATAATGGTCACGTATTAATAACATGAGTTATTAATATGTGAATAAAGAGCCAACAGAATACCTCTCATCTAAGTGAGTGGGACATCTGGTATGTGGAAGGTATAGAGGCAGTCAAAGAGTTGGGTGAGCCCTGAACCAATTCTAGTTTGGGGACCTGCTTATTAATCAAATGATTGCTATCTTGTCAAGAAACGATTTTAGACAACAATGTAAGTACACAGTAAATGAGCAAAATGTGGATAGTAAAATATATGATTTTTTTAATATGACACATACATATTATATTGTCAACTGTCTTTAATGGGGACTATAGGCCCTGGCAATCAAGGGCCCTGGGCTATAACCCAAAAAGCCCTTATAATATCCACAGCTAGGGAGGTACCAACAATAACATCACCCAGAGAGCAGATAACTCCCGCATAGAGGTTTTCTTCGTCGTTAATCTGTCCCATATAAGTATAACAATAAAACCTCACCATAACTACAAAACGAACAGCCCGTTCGTTCTTGAACATTTCGTACGACCATCTTCGTATCGAGCGCATGCATTTTACAGCACCAATACCGTTGTTCGCTATCAACACCTGAAACAATAAAACGTATCATGAATCAATTGCTTCTGACCCTACCTGTGAGTAACTGCAACTCCACTAAGAAAGCAGAACAATATGCTCTTTCTTATAAGAAACCTAAATGACATTAATATATTTACATTACATGTTTGAGACCAGTTATTATACTACACTGGCCTATATGTTTACAGAACTTTACACCTATAATAACAAATTGACATCACCCAGTAATAAAATGATTTTAATAACATAACAAAAAGTCATCGGACTATGTGCAGTAGTGAAAAAAATTGAGGACCATATAACTGAAACTTACTGCATTTTTATCATAAAAACACAAATGATTCAAAACTCAACTACTATTTTTTTTTATATTTCTATAACAAAGTTATTATAATAGAATGAAATAATATTAGTGAAAAGCCAATATCATACTTTGTTAATAGGCTTGGTGCCTTGGAACCGTCTCACAAACTCCTCAGGTGTAGCTACAGTGAAGTCTTTTTCTTGGAAGCGTTGGCTGTGAATAACAGTCCCCTGGGACATAGAGGGCCTGAAACAAAAAGAAAATTATATTATGATGCTCTAGATGGAATGTTCTAGTAACAAAATTAAATCAAACTTTTTCTTGAACTTCAACGCACATAAGTGTAGTCACATTTTTATATTAAAATAAAAAAAAGTAACCCATTCTTGGCACAGAAGTTGCAGATTAAGCATTGGGACATACATTTATAATATTTCAAAATAACAAACAAACTACAAACATCCAATTAATGGTAAAGCTACATACAAATTGGTGATACAAGTAAACTATACCAACATTACAATGTACAATAGTTTTGTATGCACAATACATCATTATAATTTGTATCACCAGTAGAGGCAATCTGTCATTGTTAATGATACAATTATTGCACTTGCAGTTCAAGGCAATCAATGCGGTTTGAGTTAAATAAATTCCAAGTATTTGTTAACATAAGAAAATAAATGAAATAGCGAATGCCTCATTTTAAAATTTTAATAATATGTATGGTAATTATAGTAATAATATTTATTATAATCTCTAAAAGAATTTGTGGCGTGCAATACCATAAAAAGTTTATTATAGTGTCAAAATAAACATCGCTATAATTACCGGAAAAAAATAAAATAAATGCATTCGAAAGGACTATCAACTCAAAAACACGTGGTTGGCAGTTTTATGTGATATTTTCATGTGAAAATTACTTTTACAATTTAAGGATAATTTATATGCGAAGTAACACGTAATGCGTTTATATCGTAAAAAATTCTAATTAAAACATTGCCAAATCGCGACGACGTGAGTGAAACTCTTCTATGACATACTTTATTATATACATGCATATACTAAATACAAATGGTCTGAACAACAAAAATACCACCTAAACAACGTATTTAAAATAATATTCCAGTCACAACGCTTTAAAAATCACAAAAAATTTAGTGCTATGTAAAGTTTACCAACTAACCTGTACGGGCCATCAGAGTACAATCCGTTCATATTTGCATACATATTTCACAACAAATAAACAAAATAAATATAAAACATCAAGATAATTGCGATTTATATATTATTTCTTAAGCGGAAAACATAAAAACATCTTCCCATGAAGATATTTTGTTTTCATATATTTTGACGTTTAGTAAGCCAATCACATCGGATGACGATCGTACGATCACGTCGTCTCATTTTCGCGCGCCAATTAAACGATGTATGAGAGAGATGGATGTTAATTGGAATAATATTGCCATACTGAGGAAATTGCAATGATATTTGCATAAGAAAATGTTTTCCCGCTCTATTTATTAGTGCCTATAAGGTCAAGTCGATAAGAAATAATAAGCAAGTCTTGTTAGGATGTACTTACATGCTGTTTTAATAAATGCTGTTGCATTCATTATTATATTATTAATTTATTAAACCACATTATTCTTTATTCAACTATGTCAGTTATCATAAAAATATTGAAAAACGAAATTTACAGTGTAATTCTTAACGAGGGTCGAAATTTTTTTGTCTTCAATATCACATAGATTCTAATGGACTTATGTCCGGCTGCTTTTATTAATACATATTTGGCATAGTCTTCTATGAGCATCGATATAGGTAAGTAGTAAGTATGTACTACGTACGTATACAATGTCTATGAGTGTTATATTTTTATCACTGGAGCTGATAATATATAAATTATAAAAAAACTTAAATAATAATCGATGCCTGTATTTACATTGAAGTGATATTCGCCGGTATGTGTGTTAGCATTGATGAACACGGTGACGCATTATAACCTAATTCACATAAGTATATGACAAAGTTCAACACTGCTTTGACTATTCCAAACTATATTACAAGTGTTTCAATACGAAGTAATGCATTAGACAAATTTCTGTTATGTATCGGAACACACAAGGCAAATTTCTTTATTTATTCTCAATATTCAATAACATTGTCCTCGTCTTTAAAACGAACTGAAATGTAAACAAGTTTAAAGTATATGCAATCATAATCCAAATTACTAATCACAGCGGCTAAATGAAAACAATTTAACAAAGTCAATAGATAACATCGCTTATTGGTGTGATAATAAAACGCGTTATTGTCATAAATATGATAAGAGTATTCGATCACCAATTATCACGATTCAACAACTTGACTGTAATATATCAACAACATAATATCTATAATTAAATTCGCAAACAAATATACAGTATGCATAGGTCTTATTAGTGCACCAATACTGCGTCCAGCAGCAATAACATTTCATTCACTAAGAGATAATAAGCGATAAATGATCGAATCTAGGACTACTGTGATTTATGAACTGGAAGACTAATAAGAATAATATTCATTACTAAACTAGACTAATAATGACAGTACCAAATTCATACACACACGAAAATAGGTTTACCCTAAAACTCTGAAAGTCACTTTAGGCTGGTAACATTTTGGATTCCTCGAAAATTCGGCCCAAACTTTTTATCGAATGACTCTGAGTCTCTGACTCAATTTGAAACACTACAAAAAAATTCAAAGAACCGATAGAAGTGCTCCAAGATAACCGTAGTGCATGCATATTTCAAACATGGTTGAACTATATTGCTATAGAGGAAAATAGAGACGCACCCTAGTGACACGCCGTGATGACATACACTGAAACTGAACGGGTAACGGCCCACGGTACTGTGAGATGAGACATGTCTTACGGCGCATAGCGTCGGTTTGACGACTGTGGACGCGCAATATCAGTAGATACGTACTTCAGGAGCAGACCCTGGCACTTGTTTCAGGGGATAAGAGAGCTGTTGGTCGCTTAGCAATGTATAGGCGAATCATAGTGGATACCTAGTCATTGGCTGCAGAGTGAAAAAGCCTTAATGGCAGATGGCGTCCGCTTAGCTTCCAATTTGATGACAACAATTCTTTTCTTAAAAATCATGTGTGTATTCTTTGTGATTTTTTCGTTCGCTTTAACGGTGAAGGAAAACATCGTGAAGAAACCTGCACATCCGAGAAGTTCTCTATAGGAATTTCGAAAATGTGTGAAGTCTACCAATCTGCACTAGGCCAGCGTGGTGGACTAAGGCCTAGTCCCTCTCAGTAGTAGAGGAGGCCCGTGCTCAGCAGTGGGTAATGTATATAATACAGGGCTGATATTATTATTATTAAAGGCTCCATCTACCGTGGCGCAACGGACATGTAACCAATTGGTGACAGCATGCGGTGCCATACTTACGAATTGCTCAAAACGATATGAATAGCGACTTCGGTAACAATAAAAATCCTGGAGTGATATATTTTGCGCTATTTCATAGCCATTTTCACGCATCGAGCAAGTCTCGAGCTAAAATTGCATTGAGCGAGAAGCTGGAGGTAACACATCTGCCCCAGTTTGCCTGACTACCTACCCGTAGAATTTATGCATAGGTTTTATAGATTAGAAATTCCGTTACACTATCAATGTTAATAATATCGATGGTCGTTGATTCCCTTCGCTAACTGGTTTATTCCGTCTGCTCACGTACTTGCGAAGGCTTATGTTTATTTAAGTGGACCTTCTAACCAGGCGTATATTAGTTACTTTAGTAAATTTGATAAACTGATACGTATTAGGTTTAGATTACTACGGCTCCGAAAACGAAATTTGAAGCGACCTTGCAAGATTTTGGATGTAAAATATTTTATATAGCAACAAAGGAAATTAGTGAGTAAAAGCCGTCTTATCAGTATAATATTTTAAGCCATCCTCGCAAAGCAACATTCATCATGAGTATTATAAAAAGCGATTATAATATAACACATTGGTACTAAATAATAAAACATGCTAGTTCACGTTTGCATACAAAGGAAATAACCATGCATTATAGTAATACCAATTTTTTTCTTCGTCCGTTTCAGACCTGTTTTGAATAAAATATGATTATAATAATGTTTACATATTAAACCTCTAGTTTGCCTTACTTCTCATGTTTACCTACAATGAGATTCTCATATGCGCAAAAATATAGGTGCATAAGTATTCTATCAAATACCAAGTCACTTACACTCGTGTTTAATATGCAAGAGTAGAATAGATCTTAAAAGTTGCTCGTCGCTTACAGAAATAAAGCAAAATGGAGAGAATTTTTTTTTAAGTATTGTATGTGGGACAGCGGCTGAGCTATTGCCCTTAGTGGAAGTACCTATTTACGCTGTTGCCAGTTATATGACATGAATGTATGCGTTCGAGATTGTTAATGTCACAGTTCTTATTACGGCAAACTGATCCCACTGCACCTGATAGTAAGTGGAGTGGGCTCCAATAGAATATCGACTGACGAGAGAGATTCCCCCTCGTCAGTCGACACAATTATACTGGCCTATTAGAACGGAATATACACAGGCTGATCCCCGAACGCGACACACTTACGTGGCCCACCGTGGCGGGTTTTAACGCCTTCTATACGGTGGTCACTATCCAGGCGGATATAAAATATATCCTTTCACCACTAAAGTTGTTGTGAAGTAACTGTTTTATCAACGACTTCTGAATCGTGAGTGAATCCTATATATATTATAATTCTCCTTGGCCAGTGAGATTACCCATGGCTAAAATATTCTTTCTTACGTAGTATATTACTTAGTCTATGATATTTTTTCCATACCTTATTCTATTCTTATTCCTTCTTATTTGCAATTTTAGTGCTAAGTAAATGGTGGCTAAATAAATGTAAGTGATCGCTTTTTATGTTAACCAACATGTTGCTAGTGAGAATTTGAACTGCAAATTTAATCGTCTATTCTTTGCAAATATATAAACTTATTTCGCCTTATGAATACGAATTATGAGTATCCACAATTCATTATAAAAAACAAGAATACTCACTAAATGATGGAACAGTAAATAATTGTAACTGTTTAACAAAGCTTAGCCTAATACCAAAAATGTGTAGATGTGTTGGAAATCTTTGAGTTATATTAATTTTGAAGGGTTTATACATCTTATTAGCCTAATTATTGCCACAAATGCAAAAAGGCCAGCAACGCAACTCTACCATGTATACCATGGATAACTTTACGATATTTCAAGCACATATTCTTATTATTAACTTCTAATTAAAATTAAACCCTCCCGAATAGAATTGGAAAACTTGGACTTTATGCTTGTGATCAAACTTGTGCCATCAAAAGTGACTAAAAGAATTCTAGGTTACCTAAAGGCGTAACAATGTAAATGGATAATCGATATATAAAAATAGATGGTATTTTTCATTTACACCAAAAGTCAGCTCTCCTAGCCAAAGAGAATTATAATATAGTCCTAGCATTTGGACGTCATCTAGATCCGTATTTCTAGAGATACGTCGTTAAAAATTAGCATCGCAATAATATAATAGGCTGAGCTATGGCAATATGAACAAATGACTTATCTTCATTTCATACGTATAAAAACATCCGCTGTTGTCCTCTAAGTCAAAACTACTTGACCAAAGTATATATTGATATAATCAAACAACTAAAACGCTCTACGGTTATTTAACATGGAAATTACGTAATCTTAGAACCGGTCTGTTTCTTTAGGGTTGTCAAGCTAATACAATTGTATCGTACCCTAATAACTAGGTATCTCAATTTTGGTCTCTATAAAATGACAAAGATTACCTTATCAAGATTCGAAGAACCGAGTCGATTTTATTGCATTTTTACTTGTAAAAATACTTTTAAGGATTCGATAGTCTTACTTCTTTTAAAATGTATATAACCTTATTTAATTTACACATTATGTATAATATATATGTTTATACAGGCTTTGCCTGTTTATTTCAGTTCCATCATAATATTATTTTGTTCAGTTATCTACATTCTAAAACTGCATCACTTTTGATATATATACGTATTCTAGTTTTTCCACGTCTCACCCAAACGTAAAATTTCTAAGATAGTTCACTTGAATCGAGCCACTAAAGTTAAGTCACAAACTACTGTTCGTGAAAGTGATTATATACAAGCACTCAAGTACTATTGAAAATTTGTCTCATTTCATATAAAAACCAAATGCCAACCCTAATTAATTTGAAGGTGATTATGTGGGTCAAGGAACTACTCATTTAATATAGACTTTGTCATTATGCCTATATTTGTTTTAATGTGTTTGAAACTCGATTAAGATTTACTTAAATTCGAAATTAGTCAATCAGGAGGACACGAAACAGTGGCTTCACTATATTATGGAGTGAAAGTAAGATATAAAGACGTTCCATGTAAAATGTGGGAGGACTTAGCGTTAGCAATGCCAGGGCTCTTTAGAGCTATTTGTCAACAAACCGTAACATTTACTGCGCATGTAAAGAGATGACTCAAAATCTAGTGATCTCCCTGAATTTTGCACCTACAGCCTGGTCGCATCTAAATCTGTAGATATTATATTAATTCGCAAATTGTAGGAGTTACGAAAATCCGTTCTACTCTCTTTAACAAGCTAGCTCTATCTTAACTGTAAATGAATACTTTCGTAAAGATAATCAAAGTATTTGTTGCGAATATAAAATTCTAGCGTAAACTTACTGCAAAGTCCCTGCAGGTGGCCTCAACAGCCCACTATCTATCCTCTGCGAAGATGTTTCGGGTTCATTCTCTTCTTGATCAGTCTGTAATGTCATCTGGAACTTCTGTGCCAGACCTGACGGTATTGTTTCTTCATCCTCGAAGTTCTTGGGCTCTTCACTGTCGCCCAAGACGAAGCGCTTAGAAGTCCTCCGCTTCAACATATTGGAGAGACATCCGACGTAATTGAACAGAGACACTATTGAGTTCACAATAGTCGATAAACTCATATACACATCACTGTGGTATCACTTTAGGTATCGCGGGAACTATTTGGTGTTAAAACTTATTTAAACGTGTTTGTTAGAATTTGTTCGTTAACCCCTGTTAATAGACGTCATTAATTAGTGTTTTAATTCATTTGCATTTTTCACTTTCTATAATTGCGTTACAGTTTAAAACAGGTTAAATCAAACTGCGTCACGGTATTTCAAATATTGTGGTTATATCAAATAAATTGAGAATAAGAGAAAAACTAAATAAAATTTTGTATATTTTTAAAATTCTAATAATATATTAAAACTTTGTTTAAAACACTAAATAAGTTTTGTATATCTCAGTTCTAGCCAATATAAATAAACAGTTTCTAGTCAATATGAAGACTGCCAGTATAAGAATAAGAAATTGCGTTGCAATTGAGAATATGGCTAGATATAGATGTCAGTTAATCGATTCTTCGTTAACAATTATGAGTAACATTACTAGTAATTAAAGTGAAGTTAATAAATGAAGCTCTCGTTAATTAGAATATTTTCTACCTATGTAGACTTTTAGATCCGGTTATGTAGATCTATTATATAATGCTATCTAATCTATATTAATATTATGAAGTATAATAATTTGTAAGTTTATAGAGGCTAATGTATGACACTACTAAACTGATTTTGAAATTTTTTCCACTAATAGGAAGCTCCATTACTCTAGAGTGATATAGGATACATTAAAATTCGAAAACAATAAGGCGGGCGGAGCCACGACCCAAAGCTAGTAATAGATTAAAGAGATAAATTTAGTATAGAATATTTTTTTTAATAAATTTTTAATCTATTTACATATTATATTATTTTTAATACTAAAGTTTGCGATGTTGTATGTGTTTTGGAAACTCGAGTTTACGCTGGTGAAACCGCGAGGAAAAACTATACTAGAAAATTACACAAAGAATATTTTATTTGCCCACAGATATTGCAAATGTGACAAAAAAAGAAGGAAGTGCAAGTACGCGTATTCTCTACTTTCTATATTTGACCTTGAGGACAAGAAGACAGACCTGCATAACTACATATTTATGAAGAGAAAAGGTCAGGCCAACATGATTATTTGTATCGGCTGTTGAGAGTCTCTCTGGTCGAAATTAAACTTGGACTTCATTGCACTTATCAGGCAACAGTTCAGCAGTGGCGAATGGTAAAAATTGCCAAACGGACACCCGACATAACATATAGGTACTAATATGTATAAATGCAGTCCGCAAATCGTTCTAATGATAATTACATTCTACAGAAATTATTTTCTTTTTTTCCTTCCTTAAAAGTTAGTTCAATTTCCCACACAATTTTTTGCTTTGTTATTTTGGAGTAAAATTTTCTGACAACATTAACAGTGGACAAAAAAATAATAGGAGTTACTTAGTTTTTATCTTTAGAAATTTTATATTTTTGTTTTAAAAAAGTTTAAACAAAATAAGCCCATTTTTTTTAAATATACCTAGAATATTCCGTCAATAAATTAATTATTTAAACTTTAAAGTAATACATACAAATCCCCTCGTAAGCAATATCACAAATAATACTATAACAATAACATATAACACACGAGTGCACGACACGATTTTGTCGTCACACAACCGCACTGTTCAAAACGCGACGCAAAACTAGGAAATACAAATAAATCGTAGTACTACAGCACTCAGAATACGACTCGGCGAATATTTTTCAACCAATTCTCATTTATCGCGCTTTACCTGTTTTTATATTCCATTATTTCGTTTTTCTGTCTTAGCTGTGAATTTACAGAATTAGTTTATTTGTATTTATATAGATATGTATGTATTATATATCTGTCCGTGTCGAAGGGTCCATAGAAGCCGATTCCTACCGGCTTCCCTTTATGTAGAAATTAATTATCGCTACAACGAGTTGCAGGTCGCATTTAAACATAGTACCTATTTGTTTCAGGTTCATTTTCGGAAACTTTCACCTTTCGCCACTTATAGGTATAATCTTATTTTTGTTTTATATACACCCACATTGTCTCCTCTCTGCTGCAGCCAAAGGTTAACTGTTAAACAATACCTCAGGCTTTAAGTCCACTTATACATTTAATATATGTAGGTATAGTTTAAATAAATAAAATGCTGAATTATCTACTAATACGTATCTGCAATGCCACTCCGCGAGGTGACAAATGAGCATTACGGACGGAAATGATTATAATCAGGTGATTCATAGCGCTACTTAAAGGGGATTATTAACAAATATTAGGAGCATTCTGAACTTCGCACTACTGGCGTGATATATCCTATGACAAATATTATCGCATTATTTCGCAACCTCGTGATCTGTCACATATGCATGTGTAAGTTCACAACTGTATCCCTGACGGGGTAGGCAGGTGTATTCGTTAATTCACCTACACGTTTCACAATTTCATATAAGTATCGGAGACACATACCGACCAAAGATAAAATACACATTGAGCATAATAATAAAAAGATTTTGATAATCGTCGTTCCATATTCAAAGGACATTCCTTCCTTCAAAATAGTTTAAAAAAGTATCATAATAATAAGGATTTACACGTCAAACCCACTCTTCTCATACTACGTACGTGATCGTCTTCTCATTGGTTGAAGAGTGACAACGCTTATTTATTAAAAAATTTAACAATCATTTTGAAGGGGAAAACGTATTTCTTTATAAGTAATAAGCTGTAAGGCCAGAACCGATTCAAAAATTATTTCAAAACATAAAGCTACCCCTTAATACCAGATAATATTTAATATCGAATTAATTACTTTTATTAAAGGACGTATTTTACACATGCGCAGTAACGATCAAAAGCTATCGTTTAAGATAATTTGGTATCGTAGCAGATTACCCCCACCCTGGCTGTCCAATCAGAGTCAAGCTGATCTCCAATTAATAATAATTGAGTTAAACAAGACTCGTTTAAATCTAGGTTAGAACTAGTAAACAGTTTAGATTTTGCGGTATCATCCTAGCTTTAAGAGGTCGGTAGATTATCGTTGTAGGTCACAACATGCTTTATCTAGTGCCGCAAAGATCTACAATTCATCGGAATGACGAGTGCAGTGCTTAATGAGATATAAGTTCTGGCTAATGCTGGTACTGCTTAGGGACAGTCATTACAGTAATGAACTCGTTCGTCTTGTGTTTAGTTGAAAGGAACAGAAAACAGTTTATATTTTTGAGTTTTAGGGTTAGGGTTGCCAGATTTCAAGACACTGTGAGCATATTCTGCGTGGATTGGACAGACAAAAGCGAAAAAAAAAAAATGTAAAATGTAGGTGGTTACTGAGACCATAAAGCCTGCAAAGTCATCGAAATGTCGGGAGAAAATTATATTATTAAAAATCGCGATAAAATCTGGTAATGATAA
The DNA here is from genome assembly GCF_014839805.1 of Manduca sexta. Classification (NCBI taxonomy): domain Eukaryota; kingdom Metazoa; phylum Arthropoda; class Insecta; order Lepidoptera; family Sphingidae; genus Manduca; species Manduca sexta. The sequence goes on along the minus strand of NC_051142.1, from coordinate 19,537,674 downwards.
AACGGACAGATTTTTTTAACCACACGGAACAGTAAATACTGCTGTTTTTCAGTAGTTCCCTGTGTTCCTATGGTACCACTATCGAGCCAGGACATTTAAGTAGACGAAATAGCAGCGAGGCTCTACGATCAACAAAAACAACAAAGGTCATATAAACGTAGTTCATTGACTTAGAGACCTAATTCAAAACTCGTTTAATGTTATCGTAATGATTTGTATAGTATCAAGCGACGAAAAACACCTACGAATCCAGCAAAATGCATACTGGTTTTTTATGAGCATCGCAAGACTAAATCGAGCTGCTGTCCAATTGTAGATATTTTTAGGCGATCTGATCACTCGCCTCTACGTAAATCAACTGCTTCCGGATTTTTATTTTGCTAAAAAAATAGAACCTGAATTATCGCATTGGCGTAGATGTATAGCATGGGCGGTTCGACAACTCCGTGTCAGCCCGATATTTTTTTTTCATTGCTTTGAATTACGAGACGAGCTTACCGTTCGCCTGATGATAAGCGATACGACCGCCCATAAACAGTAAAAACACCATTCAACACCTTAAATTACAAAGTATTGTTTGGTATTCCACTGCGCTCGATATCCTGAGACATGAGATGTTAAGTCTTATTATGTCCAATATTTACACGGGCTAAATTCCTTCAAACCGAAACACAACAGTGACTCCACACTGCTGCTTGGCGGCTGAAATAGATATTGCGGTGGTACCTACCTAGGAGAACTCTGACATATGAGAATCTGGAATTTGTGCTCGATATGGCAATAGGCTTTCCATCTATCCAAGGACACATCGTTAAAGGTTGCACCTCTATCTTCCCCAGACCATCCGTTGATAAAGGATAAGTGTTTTTAAGAACTTATGCAAGTATGACCAGTTTTTGGAATCAGTCGGTCTGTTACCACCAGAGCGCATATTCGGATATAAAGCCTTACAAACTTCACAAGCATCGTACGAATGAAGTGCGAATGATTACAAAAAAGGCAATAACGTCATTGTAATCACATTAACTATTTGAGTAAATGTTTACGCGACCTCCGGCTACGTAAGTACGCGAGGACTTTACTCTTTAGTTTATTTATTACAAGCATTCGCGCGCGGCTACACTTGTATGAAGATCTTTTCGGGATTAAAAGAAATCCTGTGAACTTGAAAAGTAGCCTTTATATAAGTGGATATACGGCCTACTCCTATAAACTATCCCAACCGCTATGTATCCATTTTCGTAAGAGTAGACCAATCTACATAAGAAATTTATTCTGATTGGTCAATTTTACGGATCAGGCTCAGGATACAGGAATTGACTAATAGTAGAGTCGCTAGGAGTCTGACCGGAACTTCATAATATACCAAACCACTGATATTTTAGAAAAGGACATGACCGGAGAACCTTAAACCGCATGAGTAGAAGTGAAAGTGGAATGCCAAGATCGTTCAGTGACAATCTATAGTCACTCGCACCTACAGCATCGGCAAGGAATAAGATAGAGGAAATGTAGAGGCATCGAGAACTTAGTTCTGTGCGTAAACAGCTTGCCACTTAGGAAATAGATATAAGCTCATGTGAATGTTACTTACGTATCTGTGTTGTCCTTAAAAATATAAATAAACTATAAATCATTTGTGTATGAACGAGAGTATTTTTTAGGCCATCGACCTACAGCATCGAGAACAATAATGCATATAGTACAACTACGTACGTTATAATGTTTTATGTAATAACAGCCGCTCAGGGTTATGAGGAAAAATAGTTAGACGAGAAAAACACAAAGCTATATGGTCTAATGCTTGTTTTTTATATATTTTTTGCCTCTAGATCTTTGTATTATGAAACAAAAGACGTTAGTGCGTTTATATTCGGTTGTAAAGTGCGAGGTCACAGGCTTTGCGAACTCTGATAGTTAATCCTGTTGTGTCTATCTATCCTCATGAAGATGGTATTGGACAGCTCGTGTCATTGCATCGTTATCATATAAACCCATGTTTAAGAATATCAATGGCAACATGTTACAGAATATATGGAAGAAATCCTTAACTGTCATTATAACATGTTATAATCAAACATGGGCTTCCTCGGTGGTGTAGTTGTATTGCGTGCGCGCGTGTCGAGATCTCATGTTTGGATCCCAGGTCAGGCAACGTGATATTAGCCTTTCTATTCAGTATCAAACAGCCCGTAATCTGGAATTATGTCCAGTAAATGGCAACAGAACACGGATAGCCTAGTTGGTTGTGGAACAGACTGCCGAGACGAATGTCCGCAGGTTCAAAACCTAAGAGCACGCACTTCTGACTTTTCTAAAGTTATGTGAGTATTCTTTGTAAATATCTTTTGCATTAACGGTGATGGAAAACATCGGTATACCCGAGAAGTTCTCTATAAGAAATATGTGGGTATGTGAAGTTTGTTAATACGCACTAGGCCAGCGTGGTGGACTAAGGCCTAATCCCTCTCAGTAGTAGAGGATATTACATGGGACAAAGGAGTGGTGCAGTGTATGTGAATACATGTCTGTACAACATGGTATAACGCGTTATTGCTACCCAGATGAAGCTCAATGAGCTTTCCAACAAGCCAGAGCTAATCTCAAAATAGAGCGATAATTTGATACTGTATCTATAGGTATGTATATTGTATACATGCAGGTAATATGTGTCATGAGTCATTTTATATCATAACATTCCAATTTCTGGATTATAATATCTTGATTATAATAATACATGTGTGTTATGAATCATTTTTATCATAAGTAGCCTTTGCCCGCGGTCCACTCCGCGTGATAAAGTTATCCGTTATAAAACTCACGGTATATATCTTCTCAGGATAGAAAGTAGTCTATGTTCATTCCATGATCCCAAACGATCTAAATACCAAACTTCATCTAAATCTAGTAGTTTTTGAGTTTCACGCATTCGGACAGGCAGACAGATGCGGCGGGGGAGTTCATTGTATATTATATTTTTTACAACTTTTTAAAAGGTACAATTCCATCATATATACTTGTTTCGTAATTTGAACCGTTTACTCAGTGCACGCAACTGACGCTCTCAAGAGGAATACATTTCCCCCGTTTGTGCAACATTTTTTGTTACTGTCCCGTTCCTGTTGGTTATAGCGTGATGATATATATCCTATAGCCGTTCCCGATAAATGAGCTATCCAACACAAAAATAATTTTTATTTTCGAATCAGTAGTTCCTGAGATTAGCGCGTTCAAACATACAAACATTTCAGATTTATATAATAGTATAGATATAGAGATATTATATCTAGTGGCTTATAATATCTTGATTATAATAATACATGTAATGTGTGTTATGAATCATTTTATATCATAATATTATACCTACTGAATTATAATATCATGATTATAATAATGCATGTAATGTATGTCATGAGTCATTTTTAACCGACTTCAAAAAAAGGAATAGGTTATCAATTCGACGTGATTTTTTTTTAATTTTTTTTTTGTATATTTGTTACCTCAGAACTCGCTGATTTATGAAGCGATTTGGAAAATTCTTTTTTTATTCGAAAGAGTTTCTCTCCAGATTGGTCCCATGAAATTTTTTTCAACATTGCTTCAGTAGTTTGGTTTTAAAACTAAAAAAACTAGAATAATTATGTCGTCCAAGAAAACGAAATCGCGAATTTAGCTTTCCTATGACGTTTTTAGTTATGTTTTTGCATTGAGGTGGGTTGAGTGTACTTCTCACATACTTATACATATAGCATAACATCTTTTCCCCGTGTTAGGGGTAGGCAGAGGCGTAACATTTCAGCGCAATAGTCATACTGTGTGTGAAACATATCAGTTGAGTTTTTGGGTTGGGTTTAATTGACTCTACTTCTTACATGCATACATAATATATGTATATAGCATCACACCTTTTCCTCTTTTTAGAGGTAGGCACAGATGTAACACCACAGCGCGATAATTGTACTATGATCGAAATATATCAGTTGTGTTTTTGCGTTAGGTTTGCTTGAATCTACTTCTTACATACATACATATAGCATCACAACTTTTCCCCTTTTCAGGGGTAGGCAGAGGTGTAACATTTCAGCGCGATAATCGTACTGCGAGCACAATACATTAGTTGTGTTTTTGCGTTGGGTTTAGTTGACTCTACTTCTTACATACATACATATATAGCATCATACCTTTTCCCCTTTTCAGGGGTAGGCAGAGGTGTCACACCACAGTGCAATAGTTGTACTGTGAGACAAATATATCAGTTGTGTTTTTGCGTTAGGTTTGCTTGAATCTACTTCTTACATACATATATTTAGCATCACACCTTTTCCCTTTTTCAGTGGTACTCAGATGTATAAGTCCTCAGCGCGATAGTCGTATCGTGAGCGAAACACAACTACGCCATCGAGACAAAAAAGCAAAAAATAAAAATAATTTTAAGAAAAAATTAAACCGCCTTCAAAAGCCACTCAAAACCATAAATAAATTCACATAACAGGTATGATATATTGGATACCAATTTTGGAGTCGGTGCCTAATTAAAAATGCTAGTTAAGCTAGATAAATACATTTACAAATATACGAAAACAATGTGCTGCTAGCGTAAAAAGTCAGCAAGTCAGATCGTCACCGAAAATGAACACACCGCCGCAGCACAGCAAATGGAAGCTATTAAGGATATATTTAAATTTGTGAACTGTACACTACCCAAATTCTTTCCCTGTTACATATACCTGGTCAAATGTGGGTGTATTACACTCCCTGCCCCGAAAAAAGAGGAAATAAAAAGATGAAACACCACACATGTGATTGGTATTACACCTTTTACTATGTATGTTTGTTAGTAGTAAATTCAAACCTACTCCTTTTAATTGATTTGAAAGAAATTTAGCTCACAGATGGACTATGCATCAAATATAGCTTAACAAGCAATTTTAATTAGGCACCGACTCCAAAATTGGTATCCAATATATACCTGTTATGTGAAATTATTTTTTGGTTTTGAGTGGTTTTTGAAGGCGGTTTAATTTTTTGTTAAAATTATTTTTATATATCATAACATTCCTACTGGATAATAAAATCTTAAATATAACAGGAAAGTGTGGTAAACTAATTTTCCTCTGATTTGTAACAGGGCAAATTATTTTTGAAATCAAATTAATAGACACATAATAATATTTAAATATATACATACATAAAAATATTTTAGAGAGGCCATGAAATAAACTATGCATACTTACGTAAAAAATTTGAATAGCTAACTAAAGTTTTTAACATTCGCAGTTAACACTTGTATTTTTAAGCTTTTGACCCCTAATGTGTTGTAAATGTTTTAACACATTTATTATATAACTAGTTATTATTAATAGGCCTAATGAAAGATGTCCAAAAACGATTTCTTATGCAACAAAAATTTTAACCAAGTTTATTTATACCTAGTCTTGCCATAAATATTGTAATAAAGAAAAAAGAAAATTGTTAACTGCAAATAACATTTATTACTTTTACAGTGTGTCAGTTTAATACATAAATATAAAACAATTAAAAATATAAAAAGCTTATTCGAAGTGGTCTCCATTGGCTGCAATACAGTCCTTTAAACGATGAGGCCAGTTATCAATAGAAGCACGCACTCTTTCCATGGGAAAATTCTTCACTGCCTATCGTATAGATTGTTTTAGGGACTCCAAATTATCATGGCGTTTAGAGCAAGCTGTACTCTCTAAAACTGACCACAAATCATAATCCAGCGGATTAAGATCGGGACTAGACGACGGCCAGTCTTCAGCTCTGATGAAGTCCGAAACGTTCGATTCCAACCAAGACTGCGTGGACCGAGCTTTATGACCCGGCGCCGAGTCTTGCTGGAAGGACCATACTTGGTTATTGAACATGGTGATGTTAAGGGGCTTAACTACCTTCTCAAGAATGGTATCTTGATACACTTGTGCCGATGTTTTGATACCTTTTCACAAAAATATGGCTCAGTCACTCCTTCATAGCTAACACCCCACCAAACCATCACTGAAGTCGGATAATGTCCACGTTGCACTCTGTCGACTAATTGGGAAGCTTCCTTAGAGCTTTGAGCATAAATACGGTCATTTTGTTTGTTAAAATGTTGCTCAATTGTAAAAATTTTCTCATCCGTAAACAAAATTTTTCTGTGACCTCCCTTTGCGTACCGCTTCAGTAGTTGTTTCGATTTTACCACCCTATTCTTCTTTAAATTATCAGTTAAGAAATGGCCAGTGCGTCTCTTATAGGCTGCAAGTCCTAAGTCATCTTTTAAAATACGCGACATGGTTCTAGGTGCTATCTTCATTTCCCGAGATAAAATCTTTTGCTTTCGGACAGGATTTCTTCGAATTCTTTCCCTTACTGCTTTGACCACCTTTTTCGTACGAACACTACGTGGACGGCCAGATCTTTTCTGTCACAAACAGAGGAGGTCTCATTGTACCTATTAATAGCCCGGTACACAAACATTTTACTAATACCAAGTGTATGGAGAGTTTTAAAAATTGCATTTGGCTCCATACCTACTTTGTGTAATGCTATCACAGCGATTCGGTTCTCTTTATCACCCCACACCATTTTAATATCGCAAAATATTTTACAATGTATTGGCGCCAAAATGAGAAAACACAATGAACAATCGTATAAAAATGACAGATTCGAAATTCAAATGTAATATTTTTTTATAATTAAGTGTAACAGTATTTATGGCCAGACTAAGTATATATTTGGTGAGAACTCGAACGAGCTCATTAAAATTGATCATTTAATTTTAAATATCTCCGTTTTTGAGATTTTAGTTATTTTATTTTACTTGAAATGGACGCTTTCGCAATAAGTATAATGTTGCTATATTGGAACGCAAGCCCCAAAATAACTACAATTGACAAAAAAAAAGGTTTATATTTTGTCTCTAAGAATAACCGCGAATTACATTTTTTTATATTTTATTTCCCTTTATATCCCGCGAATGACAATAACTGACAGCTACTTTTGTAAAAAATACATAATTCTAGGCACCCATTCCGCTTCTTTTAACGAATCAATGAAGTTATTTTGTGAGTTACTCTGCCAAGATAATTCTTTCTTATTTTCTTATAAATGGATATATCTAAAATTATTATGTTTATGATTCTAATGAGGATTCTAAGCTCCACATTTCTGGCACTTTATTATCCAATAAGTTTGAGGTTGGTTGGAATTCATGGCTCATAGACAAAGCGGACATGTCCTTTGTGGAATATAAAATTATGTTATGGCGATAGTCCAATTGTCTTTTTTTGTTGTTTTATTGGGTATTATTTTCCCTTGTCAGGGCTATAAGAGTTATTCAGTGGCGTGGCGTAGATGAAGCAATAGGGGCGGCCCGCCTCAGGCGTCACTTTAGGGGGGCGGCAAAATTCCTTATTTTTTTAATTGTGTCGTATTTGCCAGTTAAGAGTGGGTGTGAACGCTTTTTTATTTGCTTGATATATATATATTTTTTCTCTAACCCCGTGCCTAATAGCGACAAATTTTTAGGTCTGGGCCGGTCGGCAAGAACGAACAATCCACCATTGGACCTAATTATCTACATAATCGATAAGCGAAGTATTAACTCCACTCGATCGACACATCTCAGTATATTGATGCTGCAATCAAACATCTAAACATCGTGGTCAGATTATTAAATTATCACCTCGTTACAATAATCTGACTATACCAATCGCTAACTATCTCTAACTACGGATCAATGTCAAGAAAGAAATATGAATATCAAATACGTCACCTGTAAGCATGTCAGACAAATATTCTGATTGGTCCATATGCACTGTCGATTTGAATATAGGGTTTAGGATTGTTTTTGGCCCCGTGTAAAGGGCCTTGAGAAGTCGTTGCATATTTTTAATATGCAAAGAATTACGAATAATTTCTGTAAAAAATAATTATTCGTTCTTTTTTAAAATATTTGAGTACCAAGATATTTATAAATTGTCTAATAATGTTGGTTGCAAATTGAACGTGTATTTTAGGAAATACCCAGAATCGATATTTTTAGTGTGATTTTTATTATGAAATTTATAAAATAATATCAACATTATAAAAAAATATTAAACCACCAAAATAAATATAACATATTGTAGAACTATATATTATACATTAATCATATATTTTCAATAGAGCGAGGTAGCTTCTAAAAATATGGTTAGCGCGCCGTTTCGCTGGTAGCATCGCCTTAAAATTGGACATAGTTAAACGTCATTCACCGATTGAACTGATGTCGGATTGACTGTCGTCACATGAGAGTAAAGTAGAGAATAAGAATCAGGGGAAACAGACAAAATAGCAGCTGCGAAAGCGAAAAATATTGGATGGAGGTCTGCTGACACTGTCCCAGGACCCTTTGCCGCGGACTAGGCAATGACGCGGGCGTTTGTATGCAATATTGCGACGCTTGAAAGGCAATATATCTAAGCGACAAATATACCAAAAATGTATTCTATAAATTTTTAGAATCGCCATGTTTTTCTGCGTCATTTATCATCAACTAGGTTTTGTAGCTCTAGAACAATTTTAATATCATTAGGCTACATCTTTATAAAATAAAAAGTTGTATTGTTATAAATTTTAAACCACTCTACTCAGAAATTTACTGGTTGTCGCTTAGATATTATTGCCTTTCAAGCGTAGATTAGTTATTTCCACTAAGTTTCTATGTTATTATAATACAAAACACATACTGGTTACACATTATCGTATATATACTATACTATAGTCAAACACTATTAGTATAGAAACAATGTTTTAGTATCACGTGGGTGTGTCAAATCGCCAAATCTAGATGTGTCGGTTCTCAGCCAACTATTTGTTTTCTTACGTTCAGCTATCGCGAAAATACGTATCAATTAGGTAGGTAAATATGTTGTTAATAAATTTGTTGTAAACCATTTATTGGCGTAATACATATAAGCTGTGGTTGCCTACTTGAAGAGCACAGAATTTAGCTAATGTTGTATACGTATATTTTTAGTTATTTTTTGCTTGTATCGTTGCTGTGCATCTACTGGTAATCCGAAACAATGATTAAAGATAAATAAACACAGTTTTCAGCTTCTATGAATGTGTGGTCAATATACCGCTTGCTAGCGCAACGTTGCTGCACAGTGACGTGTTATCATTGATTCCCAAAGTGGACTTGGTTGACCCCCAGAGGTCCACAGGAGAGTCGACGGGGTCTACGTTGGCGTGACAAAAAAAAATGGGGAGTCACAATTCGTAAGCGGAGACCCACAAAAAATTATCTGGTTTTAATAGTAAATAACTAAAATGTTGGCTTGACTTCACCTATGAATGTAGGCAGGTAATGTTTTAAGAAGCTCAGCGACTGTTACGTGTATGAACTTGTATATTCTGGGGAATATAGTAAACATTTTGCCGCAGGAGGTCCCCGGGAACCAGCAAAATTTTGAAAATGGTCCATGAGAAAAAAAGTATTGAAACCTCTACGTTACATAAAGCAATAAACTAATAAACATACCCAAAGAAGAACATATTTCGTTGATGATTCATTTGTAATCGTAATCACTGTACTACCGTCGAAATTAAACTATTTTGAGGATTTCTTCGTGGTTTTTGTTGAGGATTATCTGCGATTAGACAAGACAAATCCTTGCCAAAGGACATCGATTCCTGCCTAAGATGATTCGCAAGGCTATTGATATTAAAAAGTATCCGAATTTCAATAGAGTATATGGTTGGAAGTTTGCACAAGCCTGGAATCCTGTCCTACATGTAATTACATCGGAACCCAAAAGACTTGTTAGACTTCAAGACACTGTGAACTCATTCTGCGTAGATCGGAGCGGAACCAGCTACAAATTTCAAAATTTTTGTATATTTGCAAAAAGTAGGTAGATATTATAACTGACTTTTCAGATGAGCAACACCACGGTCGACGCAATGACCACGAAGGAAGTCTTCGAAATGTCAGCAGAAAATTATAATACAAAAATCACGAAAAAATCCGCCAAAATAATGTTATTTCAATGTCTAACATTCGCGTAAACATAAGAAATCATTACACTGTACTACTAGATACCGATTCGTATTATTATACATAAAACGTTACTTATCTGTTATCAAACGCTTATCACTTGCTATCATTTCCCCCCGAATTTGTCCGCTTAGTGATGCTAAAGGTAATAAAACTGTCATACGACACAAAATGCTGGCAAAGAGGTGTCAATATTTGGTTTTTAAACAATGACCATAAAACTTACAATTGCTCCAACTAAATTGCCAAACTAATCAACGGATTAGTTGAACTTGAGAGTTGCGTCAACTACGTTGCGACTAATGAGTGTTTGTACTTACTATAATTTTAGTTACTATTTTGTGTCGAAAAAAGAAGCTAATAACAAAAATATATTTTGCATAAGTTCCTAAGCCGCGAATTATAATACAATATACTCCCACGGTGTTGCTAAATGTTTTTGTTAAAATGTCAATAAAAAATAAGAGTTTATAATCTGATGAAGAAACTGGCCTTTGAGGGTCATTGGTAGAGTGGCAGCATAGAAGTCATGGAATTCGTAGTGCCCTCCTTTCAGCCAGGACTAGCAGTCAATAATTTAGAGGATTCCCCTATCACTAAATAAACGTGGTTTCCTTCAAATCTTACTATTAATATAAATGCTATATACTGTGAAAATGTTAAGATGTTTATTAGAAGAAAGCTCAGAAACAGCTGAATGGATTCGGATGAAATTTATCAAACAGGTAAAAAAATGTTTTGGATTACTTTTTGTTCCCGTAATTTACTCCTATAGGTTATAAGGACTTTTATACCGGGAAATTCTTTTTCACACGGACGAAGAAGTGAACAACCTCTACTTATCCATAAATAGGTATTCCTCATACCTAGATGAAAAGACATATTCTGCTACAAAGAACTCTATTTTTCCGGTAAAAAAAAAATGTTTTAAAAACTACAATATGGTCAATCTATATGCCAAGTTTCATACATCTCCGTTCGCTCTCAGTAGTAGAGGAGGCCCGTGCCCAACAGTGGGACAGTATATAATACAGGGCTGATATTATACAACTCCGTTATGGTTTTTGCGTTAACTTGTCAAACTTTCTCATTGGAATATAAATGTTAATTAAGATATGGCGATAGTCTTACCTCCTATCACAGAATGATACGAAAACTAAAATAGAATTGGGAACATTAATTCCTTTTTTTTCGTACTTATACCTAAAGAGGAGGACGAAAAAACGAAAATAGTTAGTTTTAATATTTAATTTTGAATCATTCCTTGGTAGACGGTAAATGTTTAATTTAAAAAGCATTAGGAATATAACTTAGAAGTGACAGTGGTTTCTGGGCAATGATTTAAGACACACTCTACCTAATTCACATACTGAAAGGTCGATATTTAGGTACCAAGTTTCGCCTGAACCTAAGTGCCAAATCAAATGCCGGTTTTATTCAAAATTTCAGATAAGTAGGTATGACAACAATGTAACAAACTTTCTAAATCATATCTAAATATTGTACGTATCAATTACATACACTTAAAAATACTAAAATCAAATTAAAACTCCAAATAGTACCACAAAAACAGTTCCAAACGAAACCAACGCTTCACTACACACGCGATTTACGAAACGTTTTTGCAATACTATAACGCGTGCATCGAAAGCCGCGGTGGGAAAGATACTAAACTTGACAGCTGAACTTGACAGATGACGTCACATCCGGCAACCGCCATGACAGTTACGTAACTACGCCAACCAGTTGCTAATTAATTAGTATTCATTCTATAATGAGTAATTTTCGTAATTTTCTATTGCAATGGCGCTGAAATTTGGCCCTCAAGTGAAGTCTTGACACATTGTAACATCGTCGAAATTTATTAGCGTCATTGGCGTAGCGATGAAACGTGATATTCTGGGTTCGAAATCTAGAAAAAATATTATAATTTTCAATTCCTTGCCCGGATTGCCGTTTATAGCCGATTTGGAGATAGAATATTGGTGTTTTTCCATCATATTTACGTGATACAAACTTATAATATGACACCGATTCCAAGGAGTCGTACGCGGCACCTACCGTCGCTCATCCTTGTTCTGCTAATTATATATGAATACTCTTATGCTTCACATTGAAGACAACTGCGATCAGTACGAAGCAATTACCACTTAGGTAACTTATAATCAGCGCAAACCACTTATACATTTAGGTTGAACGAAGCTTTGCTAATGCTTATCGCCAGGCGCTACAGACGAGTGTCATGCTCGTCTCGTCGCACGACAGCCGATCACTCGCGTATTGTTAAAAATATATACTCCTATTCGTCACAGCCTATTCATAAGCTTCCTGTCCAAAATGAACACACACTAAATTGATCAATTGGTTCCTATTGTGTCGGTATTTGTAATACTGTGTTACAGGCTGGATTCGGGCTTCGATTTTGAAGATATATATTTTTTTATTGCTTTGAATGACGTGACGAGTTTACCGTTCGCCTGATACTTCGCCCATAAACTCTAGAAACACCATCCAACACCGTTGAATCTCAAAGTATTGTTTGGTATTCCACTACGCTCGCTGAGACGTGAGATGTTAAGTCTTATTATGTCCAGTAGTTACACTGGTTACAATGTTCTTCAAACCGGAATACAACAGTGACTACACCCTGCTGCTTGGCGGCAGAAAAAGACATAGCGGTGGTAACTACCCAGGCGGACTCCCACATATGAGAGATTTACAACCAGTAAAAGTCTCGTTTCTTTTTGCTTTCGCCTGAACCCTCGCGTGGTTTAGGACCGCTACTGCTGCCACCAAACGACAATAATAAACTGTAGAGTTGTAGTTTAAAGGACTCCGTGTTCAGTGTGACTACTCAGAAACATGAAATTCACATCTAAACTCCGTCATAATGAACGGAGAACTGTGTTCTAAAATAATTACTTTGTAATGCCAAGTATATTATGGTGCCGTTACTTCTTCGCCAAATTACTGATCACTTCATTCAGTTCAATTAACCGTGCAAAATCTAGGAATGCCTGAACAGGTGCGCACCGATAGTTGGGGGAACCCAGGGATAATTCTAGACTAGGGGCCTGCCTAATTAATCAAATTATTGCCATTTTGTCAAAAAACTAATTTCGATAACGATGTTTTTTGTTAGGTTCTCAGCATAGAAGAAAACAGAGGATAGTAAAATATATTATTTATTAAATACGACAGAGACACAAATAATAACATCTTTAAGGAAGTATTGGAAAAGAAACTAACAGCTTTGGCTATGTGTTAACTACTTATATTCCTCCCTTATATTTGTTTTTCAATTTTTTCAATTTTCAATCCACGGGGTCCTAGGCTACAGCCCAAAAAACCCTTATGTAGATCTGCGGCTACGCATGGATAGTCAAACTGTTCTATAATTGTAAAATATAGGTAGACTAGCTGACCCGACAGACGTTTGCAGCGCGCATTCTGTCAATCGCTGTCAGTTATTTCAAACAATTGACAGTTAAACAAAATTTATATTTTCGCTAAGTTTTCTTAAATTTTCTAATTTTCCGCGCAATTTTTTATTTTTTTTTCTTTCATAAGAACCTTCTCCTGACAATAACAAACACAACAACAAAAATTTGTGAAATCGGTCCAGCCGTTCACGCGTGATGGCGTGACCAAGGGAAATAGGGATTCATTTTTATATGTTTAGATATTGTAACGTTGACTTTTCGGACGAAAAACATCTCAGTCCGCCCCGTGACCATGGAAGCTACAGTCTTCGAAACGTCAGAAGAAAATTATAATATACAAAATAACGAAATATCTGAAAACTAGTTTTATTTCGATGTCACAGATATCATGGAGATTAAGTGATAGACGTAAGTAAATATTGAGTATGGTACGATGCGTGTTGTATCTTTATTGCGAGAGGTTATCAACAAATTCCAGATTAAAAAGCGATAGTACATACTTATACTGATGATATAATCTACATTTTTTATCGTAATTAAATGAATACGCGTATAATGAATCATTCTCGAAAGTTGACCTTGATTCAGCTAACATATTAATGCGTGATAGTATGAAATACTAATGATATTGTTTATTTCAGTGTACTTGAATAATTGCTTTGGCAAACACTATCCTTACATACATTCACACATAATAAAATAAAGTCCCGAATACATACATACTCGTATATCTATCTATATATATAAAAAAATGAATCCCTATTTCCCTTGGTCACACCATCACGCGTGAACGGCTGGACCAATTAGCACTATTTTTTGTTGTTGTATTTATTATTGTCAGGAAAAGGTTCTTATGAAAGGAAAATTTTTAAAAATTGCGCGGAAAATTAGGAAATTTAAGAAAACTTAACGAAAATATTAATATAACTGTCAATTGTTTGAAATAGCTGTCAGCGATTGACAGAATGCGCGCTGCAAATTCATAGTTAAGACGGGACAACGTCTGTCGGGTCAGCTAGTAATATTATAAAACAGGTATCCTGGGGCCTTATTCTCTATCCCACACGTTATTTAAACAGTGTGTAACAAGCACGTAACACAACGCATCATGTTTAGGACTATAGAAATTTGGCTTACAGAATACCATTCCACGCACATTTCTCGAAGATAACATGACACGGCCGCGTTACGCGTTTACACTATCGTACAGAATAAGGGCCCTGCCGCGTCAGTCTGTCTGAATGCGATAAACTCAATAACTACCGAACGAATTTCAATGAAACTTGATGTGAAGATAGTTTGAGACGCTGGAAAGGACAAAGGCTACTTTTCATCCCGGAAAAATATATAGCGGGACTTTTATCCCGGAAAAACTATATCACGCGAGCAAAACTGCGAGCAAAAGCTAGTATTACCTAATATGGTTGTCCAGGTATAGTTTCCATGCCTTTTGGAATAAGATGGTTTTTACATCATAGTGCTTTGAAGTTGGAAGAAAAATATGATGAAGTTCAAAATTATTCGTTAAAATTGTTATGATTATTACAAAATTATTTTACTAAAAACATTACGATTGAAGACATAATAGGTTAGCTTTACTTAGGCAAGAAGTTTAGATAATGGTAAATTCGACTTTCTAAATAATTTCACAAAAATCAGAATAGGGGAGAGGTCTCTATCCCGTCTACTGAAGTGAGTCAGTATTTTGCAATTACGGGCTATCTAATCTATGGACAGTTTCGGTAGCTGTAGTAAATTAGGAATTTATCGACTGTTTTACCTAAATAATTGTTCTCTACTTTTATTTAATTCCGACATTGCTACCACAATTCAACGACGGAACATTATATTTCTAATAAAATGAATGCATCTGTTACTGCCACGAAATCCGATCGCACCTTAATCAGCGACAAGTGCTGCCATCTCGAACGTGCATTACGCACTTCCAATTTAATTAAAATAACGGCCTCGAACGCAACGTAGTTTGGTGCTAAAATAATTAGCTAGAACGATAACCAATGGTAGAGCGGGGCAATCCTGAACGGCAGACAGCATCTTATGACCATTCACCAGTACTGGGTGCTCAGAGAAACGAGTGGTGTAAAGCTATAACATAGGTCTAAATTAGTATAATTACCTACCACACCGCCTTAATCTGATAGTTTTTTTTTTGGCACAGCGTACATTATTTAAAAGCATTAAGAACATACCTCAGCTTGCTTCTCCTCTCGGCCAGGGCGAGCTGCTGCGCTTTCGTCAGCACTCGCCTGATGTTCGGCGGAGGAGCGTTCGGGAACGAGTCCCCTCCCTCGTGCGCCGGGCCCTCTTCCACTCCAGGGTCCGAGGACTCGTCTCCAACCGTGAAGTTTGGGTCGCTCTGAAATAACAGAGTACATTATGAAAACTGTTCTATTAAATTTTATTGCCATTTTTTTGTTCTTTGGTGAAGCGGTAAATATTAAAAATAATCTGCTCAATTTATGTAATTTTTCGACATGGATAACTAAATTCGCCCAATCATTTACTATACCATAGTCGTTTTCAAAAAATAAACGAATGATTCACTATGCAGTTTCCCTATATCCCTATGATTTCAAATTTTCCTAAACTGTTCCCGATAAATTTTACAAATCAACTCGTGGAAATAATAGTGTATTTGCTCTGTAACCTTTATGATCTTAGTTTTGTTATGGATCAATAAATCTCAATTTGGAGCCAAAATACGAGCACCTCTTTTATGATACTGAATTTTGCAGCTCACCGTAATATAAAAGACAAACTGACTGGCCCTCGAGTAAATGAATGAAACAGAATTAATGGCAGCTCACATTCTCGTCATTCCGTCCATCGTCAGAGCCGATCTTCTCGAAGTTGTCGCTGTCGCTGGACGAGTGGGCTTGCTCCTGGCTGTTGCGCCCGTCGTCAGCCATCGCTGTACCTGGAACGATAACGAAATTAAATGTAAAAACTAATAAAGAAAGAAAAAAGCAAGCAATTTTATTCTTGGAACAATATCTCTCTCTTCAGTTGGCCCCTCATTACTGAGGATCGTGATCCCGTCCTAGGTCATTCAGTAATAATAATCTTGGAACAATAATGTTAGAAAATTTAAAAGCTCAAATCATACATATTGATTAAAGCAATCGTAGCACCAACAAAGGGCCAACAACCCATTACCTACATGCTCTAATAACACTGCAGCGCTGGTGTCTAGTGGGATGCCGATGAGTCACAACACCCATCAAATCGGTAGACAAGATTAAAAGTCGTGATAGGATATTTGTACAACGTACAGAGGCCCTACCTTCTTCGGGCTAAGTGCGGAAAAAGGAGTCCCTCAACATAGAACACAGGATATTTGTATCGACCAGGATAGGGACCACCGTACGTAAGTTGTAATACCCGCCATCGTGGCCTACGTAAATGTGTGGCGTTCCGGGATCGGCCTATGTATATCTGGTTCAAACAGGTTGGCATAATTGTGTCGACCGGTCAAGGTAATCATCTCTCGTCAGTCGACACTCTATCCAGATTCTAGACCATACGCCACTTACCAGAGATGTATAGGGGTCACATTGCCCTGGCCACGTTATAGAGAATAGAGTACTTACTACCAGAACGTCACCAGTTCGAACCAGAAAATATACATTTTGTTCTCCATAAGAATTTATAACAATATACCTATAATATATAAGCCAATTTATAAGATACTGTAATCACTAAACAATAATACGTACATAACAACTCGTATACACCACTAAATGATCAATCATCAGAGTGGAGTTGCTACTGTTTATGTATCAGTGGTGATGGTCCATATGACCTGATCCCCACCGGATTCCCTTGATGTAAAATTTCTGTAGAATCTAATTATCTTCAAAACAATTTGTAGACCGCATGTATGTATATTAGTATGTATATTGCATCGGGAGCCCTTTCGAAAATTTCACCTTTCGCCACTGTTGTGTACACGCATGCTATTTAAGTTGAATGATTTCATAATTCCTTGAAAAAGGGTCTATAATAAAATTATATTCAATGGTCCAAGAATTTCGCTGTATTGGAATAAAAGGAGGGCCTGGGATGCTATTATGGAGTAGAATGTCTTAATGAAAACGCATTGGATTCCGATCGGTACCGTCGTCCGTCGGTACAATGGAATTTCATTGAAATTTATCTGTAATCGAGTTGTTTATATTTAAAAGACGCCTACACCACTTCAGATGCTATATAATTTACCTACATATTGTATAATAGTATGATAAAAAATATTGATAGAAAAAGTAATTTTTCGCGGGTGGGGAGAGAGGCGAGAGAAAGGCACTAGAATAAACAAGACATCCATTTCACTTAATATATAATATCAGCCCTGTATTATATACTTGCCCACTGCTGAGCACGGGTCTCCTCTACTACTGAGAGGGAGGATTTCGCTTAATAACATATTTCATAATTTGCGGATTAAGATAATTTTTTACTTTGATAGTAACATATTGTAGACTATTCTTTCCCAATTCTTATAAATTTATAACTCCTGGGTAAAGTAAGACGTCACCCGCCGTCCCTACCTCCACCCTACTAACCCTAGCAACGCCTATGGTTATTACTAGCAGCAATATCATGCAATACAATCACAGCAATGTTGTTACTGTTGTCAGTAGTGAATTCTCCTCATTTAGTTAAGAAAAAGCAGTGTGACTTTGACATGCGACGAGGAAGCACGCTAGCCGCTAGCCCACGTGCTATTTATCGGCAGAGGTTATCACGGATCAAGAGGCGGATGTCAAAGCGGCAACTGTCACGCATCACACGCAGCTGAAGGTGATTTAGGACGTATACTTAATGTGAAATGAAGGGCAACTGGCTCCTTGGACTAGTAGTTTACGCACTGAGACGTCCTGGGGTCAATTCCAGGGTCGGACAACAATGTATGTGTTTTTCTGATACAAAATGCCTAGGTATTATAGTCTAGCGGGCTTGTGTAAGTTGTTAACCTTTAGCAATGTGCATGTACATTATTTTCCCGAAGGGCTTTGCACAACCAAAGACTCAAAAAATGGTTACTATATATTTATTTCAATATTATAGTGGTTTAATACAGTTGTAGTATAGTAGCTGGTTCAAAACCCAGGAGTGGGCCCAACATAAATCTAGGTGAATACGGCTCAACAACCCCGTCTCTTACTGGCTACGCCTAAAGTAAAATGCGTAATAAATGTACTACTCTGCATACTACTCTGCATTTAACGATAACTATAATATCATCAGCCGCAGGATGTCCACTGCCGAACATGAATCTCCACCAAAGATTTTCAAATCGACCTATTGTAAGCGGCCCATATCCAGCGACCTTCTGCGACTTTTATTAGGTCAATCATTAAGTCAAATTAGAAAAACCATAATATATCCCAAATTAAATATTGACAGAATAAATATCTCGTTCTGCTGTACTAGATTGCACTACCTGACTTCGGACTGCTAATCGTAGGAATGTATTATGTAAGCCTCTACGTATATAGTAGCCTCTCCTAATGTATGAACTTTTAGAAATCTTAAATAATACGCAGTGTTCAGCAAACAGTAACTCAATAATTATTAATTTCGTGAATATTAGTACCATGAACGAGCAATTATGCTCCAAGTAATACTAGTTAGGTATCTACGTCACGTCTCGACAAAGGTCTCTTTAGGTCACCTTTAGATCACTTAATCTTAACAAAAATTCTGTGAGTTCCACCATTTAAGCTATTAAAGTAAGCTTGTGTTGGGTGAACCTTTTATATGTTTTATTTATAGGTAAGAGATACGGCGTAATTTGTGCTAGGAATCTCCTAAATCTTAGAAATTTGTTTTCTTAAGGCTGGTCAAATCAACTAAAGTTCTAGTTCAAATTGGACCCTTGTATAATCACTTGAGGATGGACAGAGGTGCAGGAGCGAAGGATAATTTTTTTCGAAAGGAAACTCGACACAATTTATAGGTTCTAATAATATGCATAAACGCGATCTAGAACTTACTTACTTACTATCCTTGTTATATGAACCCTTCGTTACTGCAGAGTTGCTAAGTTATAAGGGGGTCTCTGTAAATCGAGAGACAAAAGTTACGGATCTGTTCCGAAACGTTTTCATGCTTCGCTAATATCGGTCCGCAACCACTTCTTAGAATATTACTCTACGTACGCTAATGACAGTACCCCGAGTCCTTCCATAGGAGAGTTAGCGATTCATTGACTTATCAACCGCACTTAAGACCTATGAATTAAGGTTTAAGTTTGTTACTGCAACAATACGGACAGCTTATTGTGATCTTTCGATGCCAGCCTTATATCGTAGTTACTTAAGTCACACACGATAACGCTGTCATAGCTATCTTCCTGCCCTGTTCACGTGGGGTCATTTTTTTCCAGACATGTCAAGGTGATTGCACTGGGCTTAAGTAATAATCAACATAGTGGAGTCAGTACATCACATATCGCAGCCTTAGCACTAAAGTGACCTACCTCAAAATTAATATATTTTCCGATTTTATTAAAAAACGACCTTCCAAAGCATGCTGCATGAAGAGAACAAGACAAAATTATAGAATAAAAACAGATTCTCCCTTTCGCCGCGACCGCCCAATTCACTGCCTTTTATATTGTTTTCAAATCTTTTTTATTTGTTTCCCCACAAATCGTCGATTTCAAGTTAGGTCACCTTAGTTCTAAGGTCGCGATATTATGGCAGATTCCCATAGACGACTTTAATTCCTACTATCTGAGCCCTAAGCGGCAATAACCTAGTTGGGTGTGGAACGGACAGCCAAGATGAATGTCCGCAGGTTCTAATCCCAAGGGCACACACCTCTGACTTTTCTAAAATCATGTGTGTATTATTTGAGAATTTATCGCTCGGTTTTACGGTAAAGGAAAACATCGTGCGGAAACCTGCACATGTGAGAAGTTCTCTATAGGAATTTCGAAAGTGTGTGGAGTCTACCAATCCGCACTAGGCCAGCGTGGTGGACTAAGGCCTAATCCCTCTCAGTAGTAGAGGAGGCCCGTGCTCAGCAGTGGGCAAGTACATATATAATACAGGGCTGATATTATTATTATTATCCGAGCCCTAGCGAAAGTGGGCCAGACTAAAGTTTGACACGTAAACAGCTGAGTTATTATTATTCGTTTTTTCGTATTAACGTAGTTAACTATTGGAATAATTTATTGGAATCGGACTTTAATGGATGCATCGGCTGACCCCGGAACGATACTCAGGACAGTCACTATAGCGGGGTTTTGGATTTTGTCTTGATTAATATGGTTGCTTTTACCAAAGGACTAATCAACTCAATATGCCTATACGGGGCCTGTATTATTTCAGGTATTAAGCAAATATTAAGTACTTTCAAATATGGTGACACATAAACCCCATTAATATAACTAAGGTCATTGAGTTCTCGACCAGGCTGACAGCATGCGCTTTACCCACTGCGTTTTAGAGTCTTAGTAAAACGTATAAAGCCTACATTGACTGCGGTTTCAGACAGTTTTTTTTGAGCTCGCAGCCATATTATCTCAAAAAGCAGGAAGTGCAGCCAGTGCACCCGTATGTTAAACGGAGAGGTAAGTATAAGTTCCGACTCCAGGAAATTCATGTGGTTTTCGAACTGAAGAATAAAAACTTTTTTAATCTAACCATATCTTGGTTAGATTAAAAAAATGCTGTGGTATTAAACTTTGCGGTTTAATACCACTGCATTAGTATTAAATATGGCGCCACCTAACACCTCCTTAGACTGCTTGCTGATGGTAAGATGTATTTTATATCCGCCCGGATAACGACCACTGGACATAAGGTATTAAAACCCGCCATAATGGCCCACATAAGCGTGTCGCGTTCCGAGATCAGCCTGTGTATATCCGGTTCCAACAGTTCGGCATAATTGTGTCGACTGCTGAAGGGTAATCATCTCTCGTCAGTCAACATTCTATTGGACCCCACTCCACTTACCATCAGGTACAGCAGTCACTTTGCTGTGCCATAAAAAAGAGTGGATGGCTCTACCACCATAGAGCTCTATAAGACGTCTTCTACTACATGATATTATCAAGTACATATTGCTCTTAAAGAAAATAAATAATGAACACTCCTTGTACCTACATACTTGACTTACGAGCGGGTATGGCGGTGTTATGAGACGTTGCCTTCCTCAAATATCTACCTAAGGTATTTTTTACAAAACAATTGCCATTGTAGTCAATGCAATAACTGCTCGTTAAGATAATTAATGTTAAGACATTAGATGGTAATTAATTAAATTATAGCGAAACAGCGCACAGTAATCCGGTGCAACGTGCTGGTTCAAAATTCTAGTTGGTTTTGATACCGTTTATATGCAAGACTTGAACTAGGCATCTATCCAGCCGGCGACTTACTTGTCTTGTGAGTTCTTATACAAATATATTAAAAAATATTATATTCAATTTCTGAATAAAGTAACGTTATAGCATACTTATATTAAGTATAGTAGTAGTACTATTATGTGTAAATGAGTACAATGGTGGGGTTAATCATATTCACGATCGTCATTTGTTATTCAAATACTATACACGCCGACGTGACAACGTCATTTTAAATGAGTACCGAAATATCAATGAAATGGGTATTATTTAATTACGACTCAAAAAATATATTTTAATAGCTAAAAAAGCATTCGATAATATGAACATGCGATATAGATCATTTCCTGGTGCGAAACATTTGAACCAGGTGTACATGTAAAGTTTAAATATTTGGTGATCAATTAAATTGCGATGAGCTATTTAATTTCATTAAAAATAAAATCATAAATTCCATCCATCTGAACCTATTAAAAACCTGTTTAAATTTGCCGCCATATACGCAAGATTCTTTCAATAAATTACCGGCATATAAATTACTAAACAAATTTAGCTTACCTATTTCTTTCTTCCTCCTTCTAAAAACTAAATTGAATATATACCAAATTACACAAATGATGAACAAAATTACGAGTACCATAAAATTCACAACACAACACAATCAGTGTACATATCTATTGAATTCAAACAGACGACACTTTCCCGCCAATACGACAGTCGTCTGTCATTCCCGCGCGACGAACAGGGAATATCAATCTGCAAACAAATTCACATTCGTTCAATTATAAACCGTCAATATCAATCATTAATTAAACTGAAACACGTCATGCGTAAACCACGTTCTATTTTATTTAACCACATAATAAAGCGAGGTTACGTTACACGGGATGACACCGAATTTTGCACTGGAAGCGGCTTCGCTTTCGTGTCGAATTAGACGCACGTTTTATATAAATACGCGCTACGCTGTGTGAAGCGCTTTTTCGCTATATTTTTTATCAATGTCGTATGATCCTGAACTACGTGATACAGATCTTTATGATAATGGAGCCACTTTAAAATCATCTGTGTTGTGAGTCTGCCAAATAAAATGTGACTGTTATATTATTTGCGTTCTAACCTATAATAAAGACTGGTTAAAATCCGGATCATTAACAGTCTGTAAAAAAATGTTTTATTGAATATATTAATAGTAATGAGGTTTAACAGATGTTATAATTTTTTTCTCCTCTTATATAAGATAAGATTTATGAACATAAGTATGTCGTATAAGTAAATGTCGTTAACGCTGATATGTATGTTACATAAAATATTATGTTATCAAGAAAGGGCACGGCCTTTGTGTTCTTCCGTCGAGATCCGCTCCTGTAAATATATAGAAATTATAGAGGTATCTAGTTATTCCAATACTAGATAGGCTTGAAATCCGTTGCTCGGATACTTGGTGTCGAAAATGTAAACTGTAAAGCCTAGCATAATCCATATTGGTTGTTTAGCATGTCAAAAATATTTAATCTCGAAATTTTATGTTTTAGCCTACAGAAATCGAACTAATGCAAATTTTACAGCTTCCAACTGGATTGTTGTGTTGAAAAGGTCATTCCAATATCAGATAATATCTGGTATATTATGATTTACCTAATTTTCGAACATAACTATAATGTTTTTCATGCTTGAAATAAAATTTTGGACATTACCGCAAATGTACCTACCTAATTATGGCTCCAGCTTGAAAAACGGCCGGCGAGTCCTATAAGTATCCAAATGAAAATTTATAAATAGAACCGCGCTAATACTTATATTTCCAACTGAATAAAAAGATAAAAAGTAGCCTATAGCACTCAAGAGTAATGTACCCTCCTATTAGTGAAATAAGCAATCGTTATTACCAAGAAAGGACAGAATTGGCCTTTAATAATTAATTCCCGAAAAAGATTTGCATCCATGCCGCAGCGTAGACATAACCTACAATGCTAAAAATTCTGAAGGCCTACGAGCTAATAAACTGTGAGATATCGACTACAACAGATACTTATTAACATTAATGAGATCTCATAAGTAGGTATACAAATATTTAGATTTTAATAGGAAATCTAGTTTACAAATTAATTCTAATAATCCTGATTCGTACACGCACCAACAATTCTCAGACGATAACGTTCGGAACACTGAATAGAATCTAGAATAGAATAGTCAAAATATACCTACTCACAACAAAATATATTAAACATCCAGCAAACCAGCTGACCCACAAAACTTGAAACAATAATTTAGGAAAATTGAACCTACGCACACGTTTCCCTTCCGAGGCATATTATTGAATTCTGGGAACGTGAAGAGAAATTAGCTAAGCTAAATAGAGATGCACCATGGCGTGTATTTTTTCTGAGTAGATTGCTATCTAATGCAACCATGCCTGAATAAAATAATCCGTGACATAAGATACCACCTACAACGTTGATTCAAATAGTTCAAGCCGAAACTAACAATGTTTGCTTTAATGCGGGAATCAAACCTCTGGCCTCTGTTCCACGAAAATCTTCAATGAAAACATCATCATTCCCCTTCACTACTCCACCTTCCCATACAAAGTATGCATTCACTTCAATATGCCCAACATAAAAACACGTGGTTACTGGGTAGTGGGTACCTAATATCACTTGTTTATCATGGAATTTATTGATACAGACCAGCATATTTTATTTATTTCATCATCTCAAAATGTATTACTTATATGTTTTAATTTTAGCTATGTAGTTCGTTTTGATGCTTTCAGTTTTCGTATTGATATTTGAAGAACATACCAACTTTGCAAAGACTAACAAACAGCATTTAGTTTCTTTTTGGTGTATAAAATATGACTTTTGGATATAATGTAATTGTATCTATTTACATCGAAGTGTCGGCAACTCTCTCAAATACATAGTGTAGGTTAGTACCTACTACCTGCCCACACTGCCCATATCTATCAAAACAAGCTAACAATTTTTTTTTAGCGTCTACGTGGAGGGTAAACAATTTTTATGTAATTATGAAAAAGTCTCTATTTCTGAACATTTCAAGATTTTACCACTATGAGGTAAAGATTATTTATGTTGGTAGAATATTCATAAAGTGTAGTAGTAGTAAATATAATATTGGCAACATTTTGTTGCAAGGAATTTTTCGGCACATTGATAAACAGAAATATTCTTGGAGAAAATGTAAGTGTAATAATAATGAAATACTAATAATATGTTCATTTAAAATATTTCGTAATATATATTCTGGACCGTTTTAAGACATTCTTTTACTATATTAATTGATTTATGCTTTTCAAAATTAGAATACCAAACTATGAAAAAATGATTTTTGTGGTCAATATTACTATGATATTAATTTTAAACGATTCTATAGATAGTTTTTATTCTTTCGTATTTATCCATCTTGCCTTGCAAAATTATATAAAAGCAGAAATTTTCATATTATTTATGGCAACATTGAACGTCTGACGTTACATTTCTAATGCCAAAAAAAGAAAAAAAATTGTGAAGTGATACGTGAGGACGTAATATTTCCAAAGTGAATTTATTTGCTTTCACTATAAAATATATTAATATTTGTGATATTAAATCCAAGTATTTTGAATGCATTATCGTGCGTGCTAGTTATTGTTTATGTCAACGACATGATTATAGAAAATCCGGACCTTTTTAAATCGTGGTTGACGTCCATATTGGAACCACTGTGAGTACAGCCATCTTAATTTTTTATTTACATAAGTTACATTACTTATCCCTATGTGTGTTTAATGAAATGATTTGGTATTAGACTAGGTAATATGAAGACAGTTGTAATAGTTAATTTAAGTTCTACGAAACATATCAAATTTCAATTTCATAATTTTTTGATTTGACAATTTCACATGGCCATAACTTTAAGCATTTTCTATTGGCGTACAATTATCATGATAACGCGTCAATGTGAAAAATCAATCATAATGAAGCCCTGTATTTAAAATTAAGGTTATTCGCATCATCTCTTATTCGTGATAATCGCATTCCATCCTAACTTGGTCAATGCATCATATTTTTTCACACAACCGTGATAATTAGTAACTTTATATGCATTGTACGTATTTTATCATCGAAATGGGTGATTTGTGGAGAGTTTCGTAAGAGCTTATCGAGTTAGCACTTATCTATAGTGTTATGCACTTGGTGAGGTTATGGCGCCATAATAGCAAAACACTGACGGACATATTGCAACAAATCATTTGGAACGTATACTTTCATATGAACTATCGTAACGTGTGCTAATTCAATTCATGTTACATTAATTACACACCTATGCCTCCTAGATTGAGCATAGACTAAAAAGTTTTTAGTCTGAAAAAAAAATCATTAAGTACTTAGACATTTTTTCACTTGCGAAATGATGCACTGATGAGAATACGTGGGGGAAATTATAACCTAAAATAGGAGAACCGCAAAATAAGTAGTATGTAAAATTATGCTCATACCTAACTATAGGATATTTTAATGCTAAGTTCAGATTAAGTTCTTGCATGAATATATTGTGCAAGAATTTGATGTTTTTCTCTGGTGGGAATGTTTCTATGGTTCTGTGAACTCTGCCACAAGTTTGAGCAAGGTTTAAATTTGCAATAGACAGCTCGCCACGATTATGTACATGGTAAAAATTACTTACTGAAGCGGCGAAAGCCTAGTTGGGTGTGGAACGGACTGCCGAAACGAATGTCCGCAGGTTCACATCCCAAGGGCACACACCTCTAACTTTTCTAAAATCATGTGTATATTCTTTGTGAATTATCGTTCGCTTTAACAGTGCATGCTCAGCAGTGAGCAAGTATATAATACAGGGCTGATATTATTATTATAAAAATAACTTGTGGAAGGCAACTTCTATTCTCCCCTCCCTTTCCATTCTTCCTTTCCTGCCCTCTCCACCTTTTCTTCCCAAGGAACCCTGTTGTTAAGCCGGGGGATCCAGTATCCCATTTGCAGGATTCACCCAGTGTTGACAACTGAGAAACACTCAAAGAAAATAAAACTTCTATAAGTTTTCCTGATAATCTTATCCTCACTTAACAAATAAGCAGTGGAAAGAAATGATTGGACAAATCATGTAAGAGAATTAATTCTTTTTCCTTTCAGAATTTAAAAGAAAAGATACTTATTTGTTTTCTCAAACTTATATTTTATGTTATTTTAAACTTTTTTGTGTCTAGAAAGTTAAATCATATCAATAATGCTGTAAATAAGCTGCTACAGAAAGGCAACGTAATAATATTTCAATTTATTATTATTATATTTAAATAAAAAAGCTAATAAAAGAACTATTCATATGAATTAATATGATTAAGGAAAACCTATACTGAAGCAAATTTATAACACCTTGTACCAGAAACATAAATGCCTTTACATATTTTCACAAAGTATCACTAGTTAAAATAAATCATATTTAAAGAGTTTAAAAAAAGAAAAATGTTTGTCTTGTTAATAAAATTGTAAAACAATGTTATTCAATATAAAATTAAAATATTAATGCAAAAGGCTAATTGATGTGTAATTTTGCTGATATGAAATTATGAATGTATTTGTAATTAGTGTATTATCTGTCTTTAACCTAGTTTACAATGTTCAGGAAAAAATACAACTTTGCTTATTAATCTTCCAACTGGTATAACTTTGATAAATAATACATACCGTTGGCCACAAGAGTAGCTCAACAAATTCCAAACTTGGAATCGCCTATACACATTCAGCTTAATTAATTAATACAATATTGTTTAATTTTTTTTATTTTTGTGAAGAAAAATTAAACACTAAAGTGTATAGGTGATTTTAAGTTTTGAATTATTTTATGTGAGAACTAACAAAATATCATGTAATTACTTGGAATGATCTCATTTCTGCAACCTTTTAGCAATTACTCCAAGTACAATAATATCCTGTTTCCTCTTGAAATAGCAAATTATGGGAAACTTGCCTCCTATTATGTCTTGGGAAAGAACAGACATATCAAAAAGTAGGTGCCTAGTTGCATCTCTGTATACCCCTTTGGGGGTAAAGATGTATATATTTTTTGTTAGTCTAGTTTTAATGTGCTGTGGATCGGAATTTCTGCATTCAAATTTCAGGTCAGACAACTCTTGGTGTGGGTTTTTCTAATGATTTGCCCAGGAACACTAATGTAAATTATTTTATTACAAATTTAAGCTGAAAAAAGAATTAGTTGTGTGAATAAATATAAAAAGAAAAAAATACTAAAAAAATGCATCCCGGGAGCCGCAATGCTTTCCAGGACTTTATCTGTAAGAGTTACAAGGAAAACCACATGAAAGCTAGTAATTCAAATAAATATTTATTATTACTGCCAGCAACATTGCAATAAACATCTTATGATTATGTTATTATGGTTACATCATTCTAATAAAAAAAATTACAACTAACATCAAAGGAAAGTCCAGGTATTATTAGTATTTTGTTCAATATACAAAATAAACTATATATAATACAGCCATAAAAATAATATGTTATCTTAAAACATTACTTAACTTAAAAGATTATGGTGATTTGTTATCTGTCAGAAATAGCACCTTCTATCTGTGATTACTGATCTCACGCCTCATTTGGCTTTACCAGATAAATGCATATTTTTGTCTTTTTACACGAAAAAACAAGGTCATTCTAAATTATTTTAAACTTTAATACATTGACTGCAGGTCCTTTAATGTATTGACTGCAGCCCATACTCCTGCTGTTTTTTTTTTAATTGCGTGATGCCAATGCAATTATACGTGATAACATGCATATACTAGGTTTTTTGTGACAATTGCTAAAACGCCTCTTGTGTAGGCCGCATATCCGTAGCGCTCATTTTCACAAGCTATGTGTGTGTTGCCGTAATGGCAAGGCGTTCGGGTTCTCTACGTGTACAATTGGTTAAGAGTTTTTTTAAGGAGGTATAAAAATATTGCACCTGTTCGTTTTCGTCGGCTTTTCAAGTAATACTAAGCTTTAACTCGTTAGTTCTAGCAGCACTATTTTGCGCAAGAATTTCCAGATTCTTTTACACTAGCGGCAGTATTTCAATAGTTTTACACACTTACTACTTGCTCTAAGGTCTACAAGCTTCAAAATTTGCAGAACCCAGCTCGCCGTGATTGTTAACACGGTAAACATTACTTGCAGAATCGAACTCCGCAAGTTTGTTTGCTGATCTTAACCTCGCTTAAGAGTTCGACTCGCTGGTAAATCAGTATCCGAGCGATACGTTGACGCATTAAGCCATACTCGCACCGTAGTATTGACACGCGTAGTTCTTATACATCTATGTCCATAAACCATCGCAAGGTTAAAGTAGCTCATAGCTTAATAAAAAAGAAATTCAGAATAGTAACAGTAGGTTCACAAATTGCCCCTACAATCTTTGCATCTTCGAAATACTCGTGTACATGTTGGAGGTAACTGCTGTCCGTAATTATAAATTACCGTTGTCCATCTATTTATAAGTCCGCCTCCACCGGTCTATTTGTCTGCAATACGAACAGATTTGTTCTAATAATAGCATGCACACTCTGCGTGAGGTACGCATGCATTTTTATAATACCATTTGTATGTCTTAATGAAAATAAATTTAGTCCATTGAAAAGTTACATTTGGGGTTGCGTTTTTTAGAGGACGCAATTTTATTTTTTAGAAGTGTAGGGGGGGTCAGTGTAAAGCTACAGCCAAGTTTGTGGGGTCGCCACCCTTGTCCCACGGCCGCCATCTTGGTTTGAAATGGTTTTTACGATGTATCTCTTAAACTATTTATCTGACAAAAATTATAAACATTTTTGTTGCAAATTAAATTCTCTACAACTTTGGTCCAGTAACTTTTGTCGTAGAACTATAAATAAAAAGTTATAAGCAAAAATGTTAAGCAATTGCTTCATCTGTCCCAAAGCGATTCAGGATCCAAGTAATTCGCGTACAAGCCGACAACCGCGGGTTTGTGTTGTACGTATTATGAACCTTATAAACACACGTTCTGATGACGTTGCAATGGACATTGCTTAACATTGAATTTCTTAACATTTTCGCTTATAACTTTTTATTTATAGTTCTACGACAAAAGTTACTATACCAAAGTTGTAGAGAATTTAATTTTCAACAAAAATGTTTATAATTTTTTTGTCAGATAAATAGTTTAAGAGATACATCGTAAAACCATTTCAAACCAAGATGGCGGCCGTGGGACAAAGGGTGGCACCCCACAAACTTGGTTTTAGCTTAACACTGACCCCCCTTACACTTCTAAAAAATAAAATTGCGTCCTCTAAAAAACGCAAGGTAAGGCCTAAAAAATGTAACATTTCAATGGACTAATTATATTTTCGTAAGTAGACGAGGAAGGCCGTGGTTCTGTAGAAATTAAGAATTGTGGATGCTAAATATTGATTCTAGAAATTAGATTTAGTACTATATTACTATTATGATATTATATAGAGGACATTGCATTACTGGACGCCAAAATGAAATCGTGTGATAAAAATAAAGTTTAGGATTATCCATCATAAGTTTAGTATAGTAAGTACCAATGTCAATTGTGACTTTTTCGACACTTACAAGGTATTTACCAGTTATACGGTATTGCACTATCTCAAACGAAATATTCTTGGTGTCACATAATTTAAGCGGAGATTATTTTATTATATTCGATACTAAACCCGATAGTACATGTTTTTATCAGAACAATAAACATTACTAAAAAAAATATTACCTCATCTCTAGAATACATACACAAGTTCATAGATATTACATCGAAGTACGATACCTGTGGATCGGAAATTGATAATAATTGCTTATAATTTTATTGAAATCCTTTCTATTTTAAAAAAATTGTTTCATTACCACACATTGTCGGCGACTACAAAGCTTACAGTTATGCTAAAACTATGTTTATTAACCACCTGACTTAGTAACATAGTGATCCAACATCTTGGGTGAGAATGTTATGAGATTTTGGTGCTCAATATCATTGCATGATATCACCATACGTTCGTAATTATCATGGGCAAACATTGGACGCTCTGGTTTCGCCCCTTTCTACCCCCTAAAAAGCATGAGTGTGTGTATGTTATTAAACATATTGTGTGCATTGTTGCCAGCTGCGATGCGGACCCGGCTGCCCTCGCCAAGTATGTGTACGCTCTGGTGAAGAAAGACAAGCCGGTGGACGAGCTGCGCGACGTGATGGTCGACCAGTTAGACGTGTTCCTGCAGCAGGGTATGTACACTACTCGTTATTACGTCGGCAATAACTCGACGTTGTGTTGACGTAACATATTTACGGAAATTGTTTTTATATGAACTACATAAATAACTTAAGTAAAAAGTTTTGCCGTAGTTTTTGAATCCATATTTACACAGAAATAGTTGTGGGCTCACCACCCGCACAGCTTAATGAGGCGTCTGCGACTCGATAATTTTAATGTTGGGCAGAATTAATTATTTACCGTCAAGGTGGATTCATTGTTCGTTTTTTTATATAAGTCTTTTTTTTCGCAGAAACCAAACCGTTTGTAGAGATGCTGTTTACATCTCTGGAGAGTCAGGAGTACCTCAAGCTTGGTCGCGAAGGTGAAAGACGACAGACGCCTCCGCCTGACCAGGCTGAGGCGGACAAACAACCCGAGGAAAACCATGGTGAGGCCTCTTAATTAAATAAAAATTTAGTCCAAAAAGAATCTTATGTAATCTTTTGAAACTACAAACTTACAAATTTGATACAACTTTATATTTTGTATTCTTAAAATCTAACACGAGTAAATTTATATTTGCAATAAATTGAGCAGTATTATCGTAAGTTGTGTGTGTCTAGTGCCCCCTCCACTGCCGGCGGCCACGGCTCCCGCGCCGGCGCCCGTGCAGTGCAACGGTCCCGCGCGGCCGCGCTCGCCGCGACAGCGCGTGGTGATGGTGCGCGGCGCGCCGCCCGTCGCGCCGCACGCCGCGCCACACCCCGCGCCGCACCCCGCGCCGCACCCGCACCCGCGCGCGCCCCCACACGAACACACGCTCGTAAAGGTTAGTATGCCTACTTAAAGGAACAATTAACTTATTGTAACACTAAAGGAAACTGTAGTTTTTGTGCATTCACGCACGAATAAAAAGATCTATTCAAGTAATCGTATTTGAATCATGTATGAAAAAATCGGCAATCTAATTGCTACCGAATTCAATATCCATTAAATTAGTACGCTCTTGCGTGCAAGTAATGCGACATTTTGAAAGAATGTAATTAATCGAATTATAAATACCGTAATCCTCGCAGGTATTGCCTCTAACGGAGCTGCTGGAAGAGCCAGTGGATCAGCCGCCACGCAGAAGGGACAGGAGAACTGATAGCGTAAGTGACATTTTAAATATATTTAATAAACAAGTGAGATATTTTGTTGAGTAAATAAATATTAAAGTAATATCGTGTGTGTGGTTGCAGGCGCGCGACAAGGAAGAACGCAGACGACGCCGCTCGCGCTCGTGGGAGCGACGCGCACGCGCACGCCGCCGCGACGACCACCGACACGACCACAGGTAACAGCAGCACCATTACCATTACCAACAATATAACTATCACTCGCCCCTAAACCATGCAAATGATTCGTGACAGTTTCAATGTTATTTTCAATCATTTATTTATGGTACGTATTATGCTAGTTTTCAATTTAATCTTTATATATATATGTAACCCTTGTCCTACAGACGCGGGTCCCGGTCGGCCTCCCCGCGCGGCCGCTATCGCAACCGCAGCCCGCCGCCGGCCGACGCGCCGCACCATGGCTCCAGGTATATACTACTATACTTAAACTTCATCCTACATACAAAATCCATATAATATTAACCTCATTTAGATGGATCAATTATAGTAACTAGCAATCATCATATGCAATAATTACTTGAAAAACATAGCCAGTCCTCCACATGCACAATGGTAATGCAATCCATCCCTGCGTTGATGTATAATTTTTTTTTTTTTTTTCAAATAATCAACTACATTATAAGCAGCAATAATTACTTCGTTTATATGAAATTTTATACTTACTCGATTTGAAATTAATCGGCATCAGTCAGTATTGTGCGGGATATTTTTTACAGAATCTAGTTATATAGCTATGACTTTATATATAATCAAAACCCTACTACACTGGCGCCCGTTACGACAATTTTAACTGATACCATTAGTCTATTAAAACTAATCGTTAATCCAAGTGTTGACTAGCGGCTTACTTCTCGTTATCATTAAATGAAATAAAAATGTCATATTACAGATCCAGATCTCCGTTGCCGGTGCGCGAGAGGACGCGCGTGGTGCGCGAGATGGAGCGCGACAGGATGTCGAGAGACCGCGACCACAGGGACAGACTGTCGCGCGACCGCGAGAGGTGAACATCTTACTTATCTTATTACTACTATAAACTAGTCTTCATCAGCGGCTCCGCACGCGTTAAAAAGTTTTACGGGATAAAAAGTACCTTACAGCACTAAGGAGTAATGTAGCTTCCTATTAATGACAAATTTTCAAAATTCGTTTAGTAGCTCAAACAAACTGTTCAGCTTTAAATATGAACAGATGAGAATATTTTAATGACTGTAAAAAATAAACGTAGGGACTCCTGAATGAATTAAGATGAACTTTATTGTAGATTGACCAGGCCATGTCCTGGATTAGACATTTTGTTAGCTAGTTTTAAGTGAATATAGGCCACAATGTACTTAGCAAGTTTGTGTGTTGTAGGTCGCGGGATCGCTCCCGTTCGCGTTCCCGCTCCGGATCTCCGCGGACTGACGCGAGGCCAGATCTCTCGGACCCCTTCAAACGGCGATGCAGAGACTTTGACGGTAAGTGCTACTCACAAACATACATTATTGCTTCAGATGAACTGTAAGTAGATGTTTTGTAGTGATGATTTGCTAGATATTATTGTTAACCATATGTCTTTAATGCAATGTAAAATGTGAAAAATACCGTAAAGAAAGTTGCACAAAGAATTTTCTTACTGCCTACTGCCTATCTGACTTTAATCCTTATTGAGAATAATAGGACATAAGAGTTTGCAGTCCAAAGTACTGAATAAAATTAATTAGCATTATGTTATCAGACGTCATCTGATATCTCAAAATGACGAGTGTAGTGGAGTATCACGCCGTGTTTATTATATAGAACTGTGACGGTTACATCCATATTCAACTGTGTACAAAATATTGATATAATTAATTATAATTACAGAGAAAGGTTTCTGCATGCGCGGGGACCTGTGCCAGTGGGACCACGGCACCGACCCGCTGGTGCTCGAGGACGCAGCGCTTACCAGGGTGCTCACCATACCGCCGCCCGTGCCCGGTAAGAACGGACATTTATTACATCCTATAGGAATGTGCAACAAATAGTACTGTAACTTATTAGTATTGTATAGCAAAGAGAGGACATTAATTCGTGAGACACAAGATTGCATTTATAGACTTTTCAGGGGAGTAATTGGTATTGTAAAGTAGGAGGGGATTTATTAGGCCTCCATCCTGTGGAAATATAGTTTACTACAAGAACTTATTATTTCTGATGTATTGTTGACAACTTTTCGATCGGCCTATTCTAAGCCTTTCTAGTAAGGTGATAAATGCATATTCTATTTGGCATCATTTCTGTCCTTAATCTGGACATGATAATGTCAGACTGTGTATTATGAAAGTTCTTGGATTGATGAACAGAGTCTGAATTTGAGGATATTTTGTTTCAGAGTACAACCCGCTGACGCCGGACATCTGGTGCGGCTCCGGCGCGTTCCCGCCCTACCCGCACGCGCACCACCACAACCACCCACCCAGGGAACTCATACCTATACCCAGGTATATTATATAGCTATGTAGTATGTGTTGATAAATTAATGCAAAAAATATGGTGCAGTCTTTATACTGCTGATTAGTTGATGTAAGAAAGGGAAAGGATTATCATACAATTACTTGTTATTTGTTTCCTTAGTTCAGTCTTCATGCTTCAACGTGAACCGGGATTATTAAAAATATGGATGCTTTGCACGCATTATAATTCATTATCGTTAATATACTAGTCATAAAATAACTAATGAGCTGATTTTGTTTTAATATGTTACATTACCACTCATAATTATTGCACTTGTTCGCAGGGTACGTCACGAGCCTCCCCCTCCGCTGGCGGGCGCGGGGGTGCCGCCCACCCCGCTGCCGCGACACCCGCCGC
Organism: Manduca sexta; assembly: GCF_014839805.1. Taxonomy (NCBI): domain Eukaryota; kingdom Metazoa; phylum Arthropoda; class Insecta; order Lepidoptera; family Sphingidae; genus Manduca; species Manduca sexta. The sequence continues at coordinate 19,502,543 of NC_051142.1, read as the reverse complement.
CAAAGAAAAACTTCGAGTACAGCAGACTTGGTAACACCATCCATAAACATTATTAAGTTTATAAAATCCCTTACATGGTACAGTTTTTAATATTATTCTCCACATATTCTAAGAATGCGTGACTTCAGTTACGTTTTAAGTGCGCAGCTCAAATGAGTTTTTGTTAATTTAAAAATTGTACTTTAACATAGTAAATATAAAAACGTAATTTGTTTGTATTCACAGGACATCCCCGGCCCCCACTGTCTGCCAATCTTGGCAATTGCACGCTGGAAGTGAAGAAGATTCCGCGCGGAATGAACGACATAACACATCTCAACAATCACTTCTGCAAGTTTGGAAAGATTGTCAATATACAGGTAACTGTTATTCATTATTGTTTTACAATTTGTGAGTAATATAATCGGTGGTTTTAATATTACTTGAAAATGTATGCCCAAGTATGTTGTCAAAACTTACTTTACGGCAAATTACGGGCTATAGTACCAGTAACGTTTTAAATTCTTATCCAGATAAAAATAAAACTTTATTCTTATTAAAAAACACAACATTCCTAAAGTAAATATATGCAACTTATAATAATTATGACTATGACCTATAGTCTGTCTGTACATCGTGTACAGATAGAGGCACGAGTCGTGAGCACTCTGTTGATTGGACAGTTTGTCGTGCGAAGCGCCGATGTGCAGCGCAATTTATTCCTCTGTCGAGCTGCTCTACTCTCGTCCAATTTTTACGTAAGCTCGCCCCAATTGTCCAATAATTATTGTTCGTATGCCGCAGGTGTGTTACGACGGCGACCCCGAGGCTGCTCTCATCACGTTCGCCAGCCCGACAGACGCGAATGTCGCGTACAAGAGCACTGAAGCGGTTCTCAACAACAGATTCATCAAAGTCTACTGGCATAATACTGAGGTAATTACTATAATAATTTCTGTTGCACAACTCTTTACTATATTTATGGCTGGTCTGAAGTTATTCACAAGAGGTTGACTTCAAAGTAACAATGTGAAGGGTGAAGTGACTAACTTCACGCTGAACATACTACTGAGTACTGAGACGGTTTAGACCTTAGTAATTTCATAGGGTGGTATGGCGGATATAATTTATTTGACTTTATTATGAGCCTCTTTATTAACACCGTCGTGTGGGGCATTATCTTATTGGCATTATATATGCACCATGATGTATTAAATTTCCCCTCTCTTATTGGACATTATACTTGAGCTACAATGAACTTTACCCCAACAGAATAAACAAGAGAACATGGCGCCTGGCAGTCAACAGCCAAACAAACCAGGCGAGCGCCCCAACTCGCAGTATCCCGTGTCGCATAACAAGGTGCTCATCAACCGGGGCAACATCAAGGCCACGCAGGACACGAAGCAACAGAATGATAAGGTAACCATCTCTGTAACATACCACGACCGTAATTCTCACAATTTCAATATCAACTTTTTTATTGTAACTGAATGACGAGACAAGCATCCGATCCGCCTGATAGTAAGTGATACGACCATAGTAAACACACCACAATTGTGAATTACAAAGTACTGCATGGCATGGAATAAGGATGAAAGTGATATGCAGTACACCACTGAATAAGAATTACGCTTCAGCGCTAATATTCTCCAAAATGTAGGCCATGAGCCTCTGTGAGTGGAAGTCTTTAGATCCTACTTCTGGCATGCTTATTTGTTGCATTTTAGTCAACTTAGTTCATTATAATCAAAAGTCCATCCCACTGGTCCCAGAGCCAGGTAGAGGTACACTGATTACTTCTGTGTCTTTTTAAAAATATTTTACGTGCAGGAGAAGGAGACTGCTAACGGTCAAGAGCCGAAGAAGGAGCCGGTGAAGCCTGCGGATAAAGTAAAACAAGTGTTAGAGATGTACAAACGAGCGCAGGCGCTGTTACAGAAACAGTTGCAGCAACAGAAACTGCTCATTGAGAGACTAGAGAGTGGTGAGTGCTAACTACCCATACACTATACTAGATTTTTGCAATAGAAGGTAGACAAACAAGCAAGTTATCTGAGGGTAAATAATCATTCAAGTTCTTTTATGATTCGCCATATTGAAGTGGCCCCTTATATCAGATTGTAAAGTAGAATGTAATGCAAAGTATTCTTGACAAGCAAGATATGCCTGCCGCTAGCTAATTGTGCCTGTCTCTGAGACGCGATTCCCCGCTAGGATCCATTACAACAGGTTTTATAATATTTTGTTTACTCTACCTATAAGGTAGACAATATTTATCTGAAAACCTCCCACAAGGAAACTCGACAGTATTTGTTGTTGGACTCAAACTACTTTTAATCCTCACTTTACGTATGCTTTATAATATGAAATCTTGCAGGCAACGTGGTGGAAACTCAGAAACCAGTCCTGATGGAAGCTATTAACTCTTCACAAGAGGGCATTGAGAAGTTGAGGAAAGAGGTGGTCAAATACAGCGCCATTATCAAACAAATGCAGGTAAGATTTTCCCGAACATTTTAGATCAAATAACGGGTTTATCACCTCTAGCTCTCAGGGTTTTATAGGTGTACTTGAAAAGGCTGGAAATCGAGGTATTTTTAATAAAATAATTTGTTATTTTGGGACTCCCTAATGATGTGACACGTCATATCCAATTTATAATAACAAGAAAAAGACGCGTCTTAAAAAATAGGTTGGGTAGTTATGGGTATGAAAATATGTCTGATTTAATTAACTTTGATTTTTTTAATACAAATTGCAGTGTAGAGATTATAAAAACGAGTCTAATATTCCCATAGACATTATGACTACAGTACAATATACTATCAAGTTTGCAGTGGCGGACTCGATAGATACTGGTGGATAATTGTAGTGAAATTACGACTGTATTTGTAAATTACAACTGTAATGATGTGTGTCGCCGACAGGACGAGACCGTAGCGCGGGGTCTATCGCGCCTGCAACTGTCGCAGGTACACGAACGTTGTGTTGCGTTTGCGCATGTCTTGTGCATATGATACATAAATCTTATTCGGGGCATATTCACATGTCACTAATATGACATGAGTATCAGAGATGCTTATTGAAAGCGAGAGTTTATTTTTTGAACAGCTGAAAAAAGTTATTACAATTTGTATGATGCATTTTCCTTGGAAATCTCTTTGAGTCCTATAATATCTCTACAGGACTCATGAGTCGCATTTACAATACTGTCTGTTGTCGCATTTGAAATATGACTTTGGTGTCATAAAATGAAAAGCACGTATTTTTTTATTTTGCTAAATTGTTATTGGAACATCTTATTTCATAGTATTATTTTTTGAGAAAAAGCACCTACTCATATTTATGTCCAATTTATTTTATTTTTAGTGCGTATATTATTTTATTTAAAATTTATATAACATATCTTTCGCTTTCAATATTTTTTCTCTTCATATAATAATATGTGCATTGTGTTTGTCATGCATACATCTTTACATGCGATTATGTTACTATGCATAGATCATACATAAAGGGTTTTTCATTAAAACACTGAACAAAGTAAAAAATGAATTAGTATTTTTATTCGACACGTCTTAGTCGCTCTATAAGTAGGCAAGCCTGCCTACACCATTTAGAACTTTAATTTTCCAAAGCACTGCACGGCACTGCACTGCACTCGTATATCATCATATGTGAATTTACGTGCCATTGTAGTTCTAGGCTCATAGGAGATGCTATATATGGCCCTGTGTGATGGCGTGATAAACTCTTATTGCTAATATTATATTAAACCAATGCATGTGTTTTTGAAAGGTCAATTATTAGATTTAAAAGTTTTTTTAATCGCAATTCCTTCTCTACCTCCATTCATTTTGTTTGCCTTCTTTTCTCGCCTTCAGTATAAAGTCTTACCCCCTTATTCATAAACGTTTTTTATCTAAGGACGGAGTAAAGCTGTGATAACAAGCCTGTTTCTCAGTGCCCAACGGCACTGAGAAATAGACATAGGGCCGTTGTGATTGGTTATTATTGTTGTATTTCAATATTAGCCAATCACAACGGCCCTACGTCTACGCACTCCCAAGGCTGCCATGCCGTCAGCACTGAGAAACAGACTTGTTATCACAGCCTTACTAGGTCGTTCGATAAAAAACGACTATGAATAAGGGGGTTAGTGTTTCATAAAGATACGGATTGTTAGTAATTATATCGAAAAGCCTTTTACTGTTTTTTTCTTTTAAATATATTTATAATACTCTAGACACATAAGTTGTTTTGTACGGAAGTTTATACCCTATTACATTATAGCATAGTAATCATTAATAAGCCATTTGTTGCACTGCGTAACTCGTTTCGAATCTAAGAGTAAGCCTATGTAAAAAAAAAAAACTATACAAGATTGACATTCCATACCATTGTTTTTGTCATCACATTGGTGTTCTAAATTCACTTTCATATAAAGTTTAAATATGAAGTATAAGACGCATGCGCAGTTCGCAACACATCGTTCTAAACGTATCCACAGTTCATAACAGTAAACTAACTCGCAATCACCTGTATAGCCATCTAATGCTGGCCTTAGACGATCAATCAAAACTGACGGGGAATTATTGAACTGATCATAACCGTAGATAATTTAGAAAATATTTAAAGCAGCATTGTACATTTGCTACATATATTATAGTGTTGTAATTAGTGTTAATTAGTAAATATTATATCGTATTAGACTTTTTTAATTAGTAATATGATAAAAAGTCGCCAAATTTCAAAACAAAACCAATATTTCCAAAGGTTGTACAAGTGTTCAAGATATTGAAGTATATCTCCTTCGTGGCACTGTTTGTCTAAGCATGTTTGTGGTTTGTCTGTGACAAGTGTTACTTTCTTTACTTCATTGATTTATCATCTGAATATCAGGCCTTCTTGAACACGAATATATATGGTATTTTAGAGGCATTTATATTTTTATGCGTTTGAGGGAAAAGTGGTTAGGTATTTATCAAATCGGACGAATGGAACGAAATACTCGTGAGCATACGACAAAGCTCTTTAAAAATGTTTTGTCTAAAAGAGCGTCGGCTAGGAAACCTCATCTATATAAAGAAAAATAGATTAATTCTATAGAGTTGTAAAAAATGTATATATGAGATAATAATATTCGCTTTGTTTCCTTCCGCTTGGCTCGCCAGGGACGTCGCGCGATGCTGGTAAGTGGCTTACTATCGATGCATTAGAGTTAATTTGGTTGGCACTTAATCATGTTAAAATATCCCTATTTGACGATATTTTTGGCCATTCGTTTTATGAGTAATGCAACGACTAATTACGGCACAACGGACTGAAACGAAAGATCACGGTTTGATTCTTGTTTCGTAATTTTGGTTTTTATATGTTATCAAAATTTTGTCCCGGTTATGAAATTACTGAGAAAGTTTTTTTATAGTTTATTTACAACAAAAGTACAGTCATTTAGATTACGTTAGTGACGGTTTGGTAAATAAAGTATAATAGTAATTTGGCCTGCACCCCACGTTGCTGAATGCATTCATTTGGCTTTAGTCTAGGACCGACTCTGATGAAAAAAAACAAGCAATTGACACAATGTTTGAAGTATATCTATTTTCTTCTTACAATAATGATTATAGTTTTTTATATGGTTAAATTTACAGAGTTGACTGCTTAATAACGTCTATGCATTAGGTTCGCATTGACAAATACTCGTGTAAAAATTGAACAACACGTAGTTTTTCCTTATTTTTCATCACGTCAAGCATGCTTGACAAGAATGATTGATCGTTTACGGCACGCGATGTTTTAGTGTGTAAATGTTGTGTGTTCTCAAACTGGGAATGGTCATTTGGAATTTAAAAGCTTTCATAAATTACAATAATATTTTTCGCTATTATTTGAATTCGTTTGTGATCGTGTCGCTTACTATCAGTCGAACGGCATGTTCGTCTCGTCATTCAGATGGAATAAATGTTTAATTTAGTAAATAGGTGGTATTTCACGCCATATTTTCCAAACAAATAAATATTGCCGTGTAAATGTTTAAAATCGTATATCATTCATGTCGTATACTTAAATTTCCAAAATAATTGATGTACACGATTTTAACAAATATACATTATTTTTAATTATACCTACTTAACTCACAATTTAATTTAATTTTCAACTCTTCAGCTAATGCAACAACAATAATTGTTATATGCATTATGTAACCTGAAATAAATTATATTATTATTAAATGGTTAGGTGAGATAAAACTTGAGAAAGACAATCATTGTTATGGTAAAGATAATTGTTTTTTTTTTTACTTATTAACAAATGCTATAGTTTTTGTAGGGATTTTAGCATATTGTGTCTAATGGTCTTCTTCGGCTGACAATTGCCGTTTGAAGGTAGATTTAAGTTCTCTCACATGCTTATGTATAATGATTCATAAATGAAAATTATAGCGTCTTTTTAATTTAGTTGAATCGTTCTATTGGTATGATTGAGCCGGCAAAACGGAAAGCCTAAATTCTAAAACTTTCATTATAAAGAAATTGTTCCAAAAATTCCCAGTTTTTTTTTTTTGTTACTTTATGAAAAATACTTATACTAATTCGCACATTACAAAGTAAAGTTTAATTGAAATAACAATCTTAATTATTTTTGAAAAGTAATATACTTGCACTGACACAATACATAGGCATTCCACACTAGGTCAATATTCTTTAAAACCTAATGCACTTACCTAAAAATACATAAGAGTTTCTAATAATGTTTAACTGGGGGTTAATCATACATAAACAAAATTGTATAGCTAAATTCATGTTTTTTGTGATTATAATTGATTTATTAAATTTAAATTATTTTCTAAATATCAAATTGTGAATAAAATCTCTGTAAAAACGGCCTTATTCATTCTCTTATTTCCATTCAATGCAATCTATTGAAAGCTTATGTGTTAGACTTCATCTATCACACACATATAAATGTATAAAGAGTGTAAATAAAGCCACGGCTTTGTATATATAGCGATTAGTTGCAAGTTGTAATTTTGTTGTCAGCCGAGCGTGAAGCGGCCGAAGACGAGGGAGGAGGCGGAGAAGGAGATCCTCGATGCGGAGATGGACATGTTCAACAAGGAGCAGGTGGGTTCATTTTGTTTGTATACAATGACATACAGGGTGATACAAATTTGCGATATGGTATCCTGATTGACAGTATACGAAGTGTAGTTTTTATCACCAATAATATTCAAATGAGCTTAATTGTCCTTATCCTCTATACACGAAGGAGTAGGCACCTCTTTTCACTTTTCACCATGTGTGTTCCGCCTATTGATGTGATAGAGAGCGAGCTTAAAGCCATATCAGGCATAAATTCCACACTCCGGGGTAGCATTGAGTAGAAAAGCCCAAAATCACCCCCCCGACCCCGGATTTGAACCCGATACCTCAAAGTGGTATTCACACCGCGCACACAATACAATTAGAGCAACGAGGCAGTCCAATTATTTTGGTACAGTTAATTAGATTTTTATTATACGAAATCAAAAGGTAGATTCAAAATTATGTCGCCTTGTAGTTTGTTTTGTATTTACTCGACTACACACTAGATAGTAACTAAGTAGTATACGTAACAATGTATTTCTCCTCCACAGGCGGGGCAAGATGTGAGCGAGCTAGTGCAGAAAATAGGCGAATTAAAACGTCAGATGGCGATACAGTTCCCGGTACATCCGACGATAAGGAGACCACACGCAAGGTAAACTCTGCAATAATAGTGGTGGTGCAGTGGGATAGTCGACTGTCTCTAAGCCATCCGCCACTCCATAAGGATCCGGCATGGCAATTATTTTAATGTTATCGACATTTGAAACTCGTAAGTCTGGGGTTATTTTGCAACTTAATTGTTCCAGGGTAAGATCGATTACAAGTGGTACATTATTATGTTTAATTCAGGAACGACGTATCCCAAGGGTTCAGGTGCTGATGCCTCATATGATGATTGGTTCAGCATGACTGTATTTTCGTAAAATCTTTTTCGTCAATAACATATATAATCGATACTATTATATAAAGCTGAAGAGTTTGTTTGTTTGAATACATTAATCTTGGACATCACAGGTTCGAATTGAAAAAATATTTTAGAGTTCGATAGCCCATTTATCGAAGAAAGCTATAGGCTATATAATATCACGAATATGATCTATAAGCGGAGCATCAACGAAAAATATTGCAAAAACGGGGGAAATTTATTCCTTTTGAAAGCTTGCATCGCGAGCACTGCGTAATTAAAAATATATTGTTTCAATTTAAATTCACTTTCTATTCTGATTAGTTGCGGCTGGACTATGATCAGTCAGTAAAAGATGCAATAATTATTTTATTAGATTTAAAAACGTGGGACGACAAAAATACAACCCAATTGATAAATGATAATTATAACAGGTTTAATTTTACAAGCTATCGTATTGTGAAGAGGAAACTTCGGTAAGATATGATGATATAATGAAATAAGTTATTACCTATCTATTTAGAATCTTTTTAATACGAAATATGATTCATATAGATTGTTTAAATTCTACTTATTTCCCCCAATACAGAAAGTGAAAGAATTTTAACTCGTACATATACGAAACAAGATCACAATGCTTTCAGTTACGCAAAAATAAAACCGTTTCATTGTTCCTCCTTCAAATATACACGCAAATGTACCTGTTGGAGTAAACCCCGTTTTGTAATTCTAGAAGGTTCCATTTAGACGTATTAATGTATTTATAATATGATGTACTTTGTGCCCATCAGAGGTGGTAGGTTCGCGACGCCGTCCCGTTTCTCCCGCGGCGGCATCACGAAGATGTACAGCGTGAATCAGTCAGTGGACCACCGGCCGCGTGCGCTGCTCATCTCCGGCTTCGAGGCGGACGAACTCGACGCACTCGTCGCGCACTTCTCCGTGAGTATAACACGCTAATTTGCCGATATATTGATAAAGCGTGGAGGGAGGGGGAGGGGGTCACAAGGCACAAGACCGGAAGTAAGAAAAGGAGTGATTCGACTATGTGCCTGAAGTATGTTGCAAACATCCCCCATTAGATTGAGATAAAATGGTAGTAGATTGAAGAAAAACAAGAGTATACCAATTTTTATATATATTATGATGATTATCTACTTTATTAAGGCTGACTAAACAAATCACACGGATACCAATTTTGATAGATATCTTAGTTATAAAGCAGACTAGACAAGGTACACAGATAAAGAAGGGAATTGAATGTAATTTAATAATCACCTTATAGGCTATATGAGTTAGTTGTGATGTTTGTGTTGTGCAGCAATTCGGCGAGGTGATGAGCAAGCAGGCGGAGCTGTCGGTGCCGCAGCTGGTGCTGCAGTACCGGAGCCGCGCACACGCCGAGCTCGCCGCCGCGCACGGACGACACTACAACGACAGGACGCTCTCGGTAACGAATGACACCATTTCATTTATATTAACACTTATTACCACTGCGCAAGAACACTTACAATGGAATTATGCATGTCACTGAAAAGAGATATTTTGAGATCTCGAATGATTTTGGTGTCTTGTTAATTATTACGAGGCCTAAATTCTGTTTAAATTCTCGACAAATACAATATGAAATTTATTGTCAGATCACGTGGGTGACGAAGGCGAACGCGACGAAGCCGGTGGGCGGCGCGGAGGCGCGCGCTCCCCCCGCCGCCCCCGCACCACCGCCCGCCGCGCCCGCGCCCGCACGCAACGGAGACGCCGCCGCCGCCGATGACAACAAGGAACATGTCAGTATACACACATGTTTACATTGAAAGAATTACAAGTTTGAACTTGTAGAAATTGTAATGTGACGTTTATAACACGACGATTCCAGGTTGCAAAATGATGTTCATAAATTACATAATCTTTACATTAGCACTTAAACTGCTGCACGCTCCGCCTATTCGCGTTTGCGATCTATATTTGAGCGCTTATAAATAATATCAATATTATCGTCCCTAGGCTGTGGAGGTGTCCGAGGACGCGCTGCTACGCTTCGACGAGGAGGAAGAGGAGGATGCGGAAGAGGACCGGTCATGGCGTCGTTGACGGCGCGCCGGTCGATAGCCGCGGCCGCGCGGCTGACTCCGGACACACCGGGCACCGGACACACCGGACACCGGACTCGCCGGAGCACCGGAGCCGCCGGACGACACGCCGCACCACTGCCACGCCTCTTAACACCCTAGATCGATATACGCTTATATCAAGGTTTTAAATATCGATATTGATACGCGATCTGCGGTGACCGCTGTTCGCTATCGATGTTTTTGATCTACGCGTTATATACGTCCAATTTCGTTACTCATCTTGAAGTGGTGTATTTGTCGATAAAAAACATCGACTGTTACAAATTATATTGATCACTATGCAGTAACGTATTTTTGAGTCTAAATCGTCCCATTCAAGTGAGCAGTAGAAAATATTTCATTATTTTAGCACAATGCGGTACAATTAGAGCCAAAAACAATCGCGGTTATTTATCGACAAATCATCGACTTCGGGTATTCAACACTGCCCACAATACCTTAGGGATTGTAATGCCTTATTTACTTTAAACTTCTGAAACGCTTATTGACAGTATTTTAAGAATCTTATGTTTTGGCTCTGTCATTTGACGTCATACGACATACCCTTAACAATTAAAATATTGTCATTAAACGTTAATGGAGAATGGTGTTTATATCCTTATTCATAAATACTCAATAGCAAAACTATTGAATGTTTTCTTTATACAGACTACTTTTAGGGCGAGTTATAAATGTCGATGTTTTAATTTGTAACGTGCAATGACAGACGGACAATCCACGCAATAATAGCACGCTTAAATCCATTAAAATAAAATGCGAAAACGCTAGTAGTTTAAATGGTCATGATGCGGACTACACGCTAAATGTTCAGGGTAAGTAGCTGCGACACGGTAGAAACAAAACATTAAATTGTTATGTAGTGTTGAATGTTTATGAATAAGGGTAGTTTTTAAATCGACGTTTTTATGTCGATGGATGCGGTTTTCGTGAAACGCGCTACAGAATTAAGGTTAAATGTCTATTGCAATTTTCGACGAAACAATTTTAGCAATTCTTCTTTTTATTGTGTAACGTTTTTTTAAACAATACCAATTTCGGTACAAGTTAAAAGTTAACTATTTCATGCTCTTTATCTAAAAGGGACATTTTAAAATATCACTACAACAATGACACTTCGGACATGGTCGAAATTTTAAGTCTAGAAATATTATATTACCGATAGGCGAATCACACTACACAGAATAGTTGAACAACTGTCAAAAGAATTAGGTCCCAAGTTATCGCGTTTCACGAACATCGCGTCGATTCCTAAACGCTTAGTAATTTCAGTACAAAACAAATTAGGTATAGGGTAGCGACGGCCCGGCAGTGCGTCGACGTGTTTACAACTATGTTTACGAGCCTGGTCGCGACGGGGCGCGGCGCCGCTCGCGGTCCGCCGAAACTGACGGGGATGGTCGGTTACTGACATGGGCTACACCACGATATCAAGCCAGTGTTTAGAGAATTACTGATCTCAGAAATTTGCCCATTTTCATGAAACTTTGCCTATTTAATATCGATCTATAACGTCATAATACGTTAGCAGTAGTCGACTTATTTTGCCTACTGTACCTCTCGGGTACGTAATAGACACTACAATAGTGTATTCAAATGGTGAGTGCGTGTCCATTCTCACATGGATGTAAGTATATTGAAGCCTAGTTTCGGTTGTGGTAGCGTCGTGCTCTAATGACGGTGCTTACGATTACGTCAGTTTAGAACTGTCCGATCAATACCGTCAGTTTTAACTGACCGTGAGTAATCCCTAAAAGTAACGCTTGTAAATTTATCCCCACGTCCCGCGAACCGTCGCCGCCAGAGTGTATTTTGTAACGTCAAAATTATAGCTCTTATCTTAGGATAAGATGGTGGGTTAGTCTGGATTTTGAGTCTAGGTAGTGAAGGCGTAACTGAAGTCTTACCTCAAATTAGTCACGTTAGAATCTGGTTTATTTATATTCTAGATTATTGTAGTACATTCTCCTAATATAATATTTAACGATTTATAGTTAAGTAAAAAAAAAACTAAACTAAAACTAATTTTAGCTAACTTTAGCGCAACTTAATCTAAATCCAGCTAAGTTAGGATATAAAGTTATGTTACCACGAATGTTAGATGAAATTTAGGTCGAAATCCAGACACTCCCCAACAGACTAGACGTAAATCGAGTGCTCCCAATAGCGTACAAAACATGCAATAAAAAACAGCCCGCTCTAATGTAACGTTTTACAACGTTTTCATTTTTGTATATAGGAACAAAGTTTTTACATATTATGTATAAAAATTTGCTCGTCATTTGATTCGTTACGTCGGGTGCGTGTCTTATCTTGTGGGCGGTTAGTCTTGGAGTCGATATGGAATGCGGAAAGAGATTGCTTTTTGTATTTTGAACTACCTATTGCTAAAAACTTGAAAAATCACAGCTCCATAATAGATAAAAATGTAATAAAATTGTACTCTATTAAAATAGCGATTTTTTTAAATATATTCACGCTGACCAACTGGGTTACCTTATGATACGTAACCGCCATCATCTGCAAACATTTCTGACAGATTATCAAACAATGGTAGAAATGAAATTACAAACGAAGATTAAAATACACTCTACTACCTCCATGGATCTCTAAACCTTCCACAAGACAGACCCCACCCAACATAATTTGTAAATTGTTTATAAAATGCGTGACGCATTTATTGTTTTTATTTTTTTTAAACGTAGAGGCTTAGTTGATTTTACAGATATTTTCTCTTTTGTCTGACTTTTTTCATTAAATAGAATGCAATGTTTTCGACATGCCTATTTCCTTGGACGGTTGTTGGTTGTTGACCAAATGTGGACGCACGTGATGTGTTCCATGCATATTCTCCGTGACGCATGCGATTATTGTGAGGTCGGATGTACTCAAGTCCATCCGTCACATAATATCTAATATCTGTTGTCTAAGACTTTTGAATATGGGATGCAAAAAAATATTTATATACATACAAATGTAACATGATTAAAAAATATTTCATAGGCTGTCCTCTCATGGCGTATCGATTATATAATATATATTATTTTTATATAATTTTCGTTATGTTATAAAAATAATATATAATCCCTCGCAATTAATAATTGTTTAGACTCTGACTCAAGACAAGTTTGACTTTATAGGCAACATTGAACTTTCGATTAAGGGATGCGTTTCATATACGGCAACCTTGGTTACAAGCTTAATTCCGGCTTTTCACCATTTTGTAGCTGTTGTTTTTGTCTCTTTTTCTTTTAACTATTTTATACGAATAATGAGGACAAAGCCAAGCATCGTTGAAGCCCGTAATGTCACAACGTGACATTACTTCGTATTTACAAGCTAATGTTGCTAATATATACAACCAGGCGCGGCGCTAAGAGATAAACGACCTATCCGTTAAGTCCGTGATTAAAAAATATATAAATATTGTCTGCTCGAATTATGCGCCTACGTCATACGGAGCTTGCTTAATACAAATTATATTATATTTAAAGAACTATTAATTGTTGTCAGAAAGGTACTTAGGTTGGCGAATGTGGACTTTTCTTATCAATGCTGAAATATTTTTCACACAAATGTGGTCATCAATCAACAATTACTCCGCATATACAAGAATAAATATTTATTAAGTTATTTCAAATTTATATTTTAGTCGTGTTAGTTATAAGGTGTTTTTTTTGTCTTTTATTAGTGAAATAGTCATTATTGATAAATTTTTAATTATTTTATTTTGTAAAGGGGGTTTGTTGGAGAATACTTAACTTTTAGCAGGAGTACATTTTTTGGAAACGGGAAAATGGTGCAACGTAGTTGACGATAAAATTCTCTTCAATATAATAACAAAAGTATAAATGTTAGTTTATAATACCCTAACATAAAAATAATTTAAAACCTAAATATACTTAACACTTCTTAATACAGCCTTTATGTTATTATACTACCCAAATTAACACAATTCCAAAATTAACTTTCATAAACTAGAGTTGCTCCATATAGACACTATTTAAAATTTATCGACACTCCGAATCGACAACAAACCCCCCTACCGTACATAGAATGTTGCTTGTTTTCTCGTATCGATAAACCCGATGCGCTCGGTCCCTCACACCTCTAAGAGTGATATAGTGGCTGATTGAGAATCAAACCATACATACAAAATGTGTCGTTTCAATTATCGCATGAGAGCCTACTTATTTTAAAGCTTACAAAGTCAAACAATTTATTGATGGTTTGATTTTCAATATGAAAGGCCATAAATTGAAAAGTCCGAGCAGATGGGCGATAACATTCAATTAATGAATTCGTGCACACATTAAATGAAATCATGAGAAAAATAATGTTCAAAACTACAAATCAATATGAAACTGTTTGACACAAGTAAAGGCTTTAAAATATTATGTTCATATTAATCGTCTCATGAATAATATTATCGTAGAAATTGAATTAGATAACATAAAATGCTTTTCATAAATCGTGAAACCGTTTATACGTACAGGTAAATTTGCCTCTTGCGCATGTGAAGGAAAATAGAATACATATTTGCAAAACATATGAAATGGATTTTAACAATTATTGTTAAATCAAAATAATTATAATAATCATAAAATTGGACAACAGGACTTTTAAATATCATACATTTAGTGCTAGGGCTTTATAATTCAATGGGTTAATGGATTTGTAGTTTTGCACATTATCGAACAACCGAAGAACTAAGACTGTTTACAGAAATTACGAATTTATCGCAAATCTGCACACATGTCACTCGAAAACCGAGCAAAATGGGACATAAATGTACAGTTAATGTTAAGGTCCGTGCAAATTCATGTAAAACAAATTGTATAAAATATGCGATTGAAAAAAAGATGACTAAAACCTGTCCGCGCACGCCTAAACAAAAAATGATACAGCAATAAATATGGCGGCGCTAAAAGATTTATTTTTGGAAATGTCACTTAAATAATGGCGGTGGTGTGAGAGTTGTAACACAAGAAAAAATAAACTTGTGAGATGTGTTGTTTTGTAAAAAAAAGAATGTTAAAAAGATTGGACCACCGCCAAAATATATGGTTCTGAGTTTCTTTTCGACGTCAACGTCGTTTCCTGAGTTTGAAGAGGCAAAGAAGTTTTTCGAAGATAGAAAATTAAAGAACTCCAAATTGCAAGAAGAAAAGGTAAGGTCGCTATGGAATGAATGTTGGAGGAATGATTGTGTTCTATAGCAATATTTTTATGTCCAAACAATAAATATCCAGTCTTAGTGTTAGCCTTAATGTTTTCGACGAAAATTTGTCCAAAATATTTTCTACAACAGCTAAAAAATCGGCTAACACAGGGTAAATAGAGATGCACATACAATTCGACAAAAGTATTTGTGTCCAATAAGAGCCTAACAACATGTAACAATATCAATATAGTTACATTTTTGAGTCAACTCATTTTAAATATAGGTAACGGCCATCAAATACAGAGCCCTGTACTCGAAAACAGCACTATGACCTGTGAAACTACAATTATATTTTCACGAAAAATTTATATGTTATTAAATGTATGAATGTTAGTGTGAATGTGAACGCCGATGCCCTATACCGAATTGGTTGGCCTCCAAGAATAAAGAGACAAGAAGATTCAAGAATTATGAAGATAATAAAGTCTTTGCCTTGTTTTATTTAAAGCAATAATATGTCTGGTGCCTTCAGAACAATGACAACAATGAAGCAACTCCCACTATGGCAGTGTAAAAGAGTTAGGATCAATTTTAACTTCTTAAAAAGAGTACTGTAAACATTAGGCAATGAAAACAATAAATAATTAAATAACTTGCGAAGTTAGTGACACTATTAGAGTAGTAGTATAGAGTTATTTCACCTGTCGGTAAAGCAATCGCAAATTTTCTCACGCCGCTTTGAAATTTGGTTTTTACATTGCTTACGTTCAAGAATAGGTACTGCGGAAGTTCAAAAATACCTCTCGGTCTTCCATTTGATCATTCCTTTTTCAGATGATCCGTCTCGGTGATTTCACTGCAATGTATGATTACGAATAGCGATGACCATTAAGATCCGATAGGTCATTTGCACTACCAAAAATATACTACTATTTTACAAATCAATGAATCCCTTTTAAAATAATGCAGATTGCAGACACATCTAGATTTTATTTACCTGTAATGGATGGAGAAGTGTATTTATTGAACTGCACTTTCGCCGTAAAAAACTAGGATGGATAATAATCAAAGGTATTTTTTTATTATAACTGCCTTGTTAGCGTAGTTGAATTACGGCACGGCTGCAGTGCTGAGGTCTTGGGTTCGATCCCCGAGTCGCACAATGATATTGGGGTTTGCTAATAAGTACCTTTCAGCCTGATGTTTAGAATTTATGCCCGATATGGCAAAACGCTCGCTCTCTATCGTATCATGGGATAGAATGCGCACGGCAAAAAGTGGGTGTATCAGTTGCGCCTCTGCATACCTCTTCAGGGATAAAATGCGTGTGTGGGGGGGGGAGTGTTATTTTATCACAAATAAATGAAAACATTCAGTAAATTGTATTTTATTTATAACATAAATTCGCCTATTTGGAATTGTTACAAATGCCTGTAGAAAATATGATTTGTAGTGACGTACAAATCGATAGCACCGTCGACAAATGCGTCTCATTTCTTATCACTGCGATGGAAAAGGCGTTTTTAATCGAAAATATAATTAAAATATTTATTTATTCATTCACAGATATTAACATTAAAAAATGCAAATAATCATTGGTAATATCCAATGATTTTTGGTTTCTTATGGTTATTTTTTTATAATTATAATTTTTTTGTATTCAGACAGAGTAAATTAAAGAAAAAACGCATTTACATAAAAATGATCTAAAAGTTTTAGACTATCCAATAAATAATTTTAATACAAAAATGTAGAAACAAAAATACTGGTAACACATTATCATAATGTTTATCACAATTCACTTGATGATGCTGGCGTAACTAGCGATTGATTGAGGAAAGAAGGTATAAGAAAGTAACGTCTAGTGGCATAGTCGCTTGAAGCCAGCTTTATTAGCTTTTATAGGAGAGATGAGAACAAGTGTAATCATCTCTGACGATAAAATATCGATAGTACTAGAATGTATTGAAGACATAATTATTAAGATATTTCCTCGAATCACATCGTCTACCCGTACCTCAAAACATCACTTTCTTAGCTAAAACTAGTAAGTACACAAACACAAAAATATGGAATTTTACTCACTAGTTACGCCAACCCCTAGTCGATGAAATACATTCATCGATAAATTCATATTCCACATACGTGTTGCTACTCTACGTGACGTGTATAAGTTCTGCAATTGACTAATATTTACATGTGTAGATAAAATAAATCAGAAATATACCACAATTAGCATACAATTAAATTGAGGTAGGTTCAGTACAAGATTATCCTATAATTTGGAACTGAACCGTAAATGATTAAGCAGATGGCTGAAAATAGCATGACGAATAAATACCGAGTAGATTTTATGCTAATTTCACATGTATGTGAAACGGCGTAATGTTGACTTTAATTCGTATAGAATTAGTCTCACAGCCAGTCTGACTGCAACGCCAATAATTAAAAAAAAAAACAATGTGTTATTCGGTGCATTCACAATATTAAACATCGCAAATTTTTTTTTCTTCTAAATAATTCTCGAAATTTCAGGGCACAATAAATATAAGATGCGCCAATGAACTCTCAATAAATAGAAATCTATAATATTTTTAACTGTAAGGCACTGATTGATTTTTTTTAAGCTCGATCGTGATCGCCTTTGGGAATGCAACACAACTATTAAGGCGAGTAATACCAAACAAGTTAGCAGACGACATTTTGGGAAAGGCAAGAACACGGGTCTCAATTTTTTCACTGGTCAACAGCAAGACACTTCACAACGAAGACTCTCACCAATGATCAGCGTGAAGTTAGTCACTTGTCTGGCATTTTACGTCTCAATATTACCATGTTGTTCCTGACAACAATTATGTCCCATTAATTTGAAGCAGTCTATAAAGATTGATAGCTGTAATCCCGGATTTTCTCCGGAGCAGAGATCAGACTTTGAGTTCAGGCAGACTTTAGACAAAACGCCCGTCAGCCGTCCGACAAAATGTCTATCAACTGTGCCAACTGTTTGGTTTACAATAAGGCAATACTGTGAATAAATTAAAGCCTTCTATGAAGGAATGTTTTGTTCCAACTTGTTTTATTTAAGTATTCTTTTTTCTTTCCTGCATGCGTTTGTAACTCTGTAATTGAAAAATAAAAATAATTTAGACATAACATTATACTACAATTCGTTAATTGCTGATATTTTCTTATCCGCCAGAATAACTGAATATATTTTTGCTGTCACTTTACTACATTGTAGCCTCTTGGCTTGCGGTTTGAAAGGCAAGGAAGGCGAGCTTCTCGATCACCAAAAGCAAATATTATCATTTTTATTTTATAAAATACTAACTTCTTCAGCCATCTGGTACAGCATGGCGGCGGTCTCCCGACCCGTTTGCTCGACCAGGGTCTTGAATATACCCACGCCTTCTTGCTCGTACGATTCCGATCTGAAAACCATAACATAAAGTATACAGTTTAACAATACTAAGCTATTCATCAAACAAATTTTTATCGAACGAAATGCTAATTGCTGTTGTGTACAAGAATATTAGTTGCTAGTCCGAAGCAACGAATGAAGATGCCGCGAGAGATACGCTTATTGCTATTGGTCACGCAGGTAAATTGTACTGTATAGCTACCCCTTTCATGTCATCTGCAATTCCTTTTTCACCAGGCAGATGTTTAGTCACAAATGGTTAGTTATCTCGGAGACTACATGGTGACCGGATAGAGGGCGTGAGAAGCAAAAATACTGTATCAAAAATCTACGCATATTCTTCTCCAGCAGACCTCACCTGTTAGAGTATGTCCGTATCCTGTTGCTGGACAGCAGCAGCGTCTCGTTCTGTTCGTCGAGCCGCTCGCCGGACGTTGGGTCGAACGGGAAGTTCTCCGGTATCGCTAGCGGCGCCTAGAAATATTACATTATATAAAAAAAATTCTAACTAAAAAATGTTCTGCTAAATTATTAAAACAAATCTTCATGTTATCTTAACTGTTAATAAATGACGTTGTAGGTAGTATTATTACTGAGAAATATATGACTTCCTATGTCGAGGTGATGAACGAAGCTGTATTCTAGTTTCGGCTGGCATTACTATTGCTTATAGTCAGGCGCTTACCATCAGGCGTCAGGCCTAGTCGTCTCTAGTTGCTATATAATAAAACAAATGCAAAGTAGCTTCTGTGTGTTCTTAAAAGTTTCATTGGATCCTCTGAATTCACGAGTACCAACAGCAAAATTATTACCTCAAGTCGATCTAAGACAGTTAACTCATTCCTGCAATCTATAAATTACTTTGTCACCCAATTAACCACATATTTACCTGGCTCTTAGACAGTAGAGCTCGTCTCGGCGGTAATTCTGCCTTGTTCTGCAACGCGTTGGTTTGCGTCAGCAGCTCGTAGGGATGTCCTGACTCCACCACACGACCCCTATAAACAAAAATTATTGATATAATAACCCAAGATAGCGGTTTATTCTGTGGACGGCTTATTTAACGAAAGTTGAGTGATACAACACCTTTTGATATTCGTCTTTAGTTCTCTATAAGTGCTACAAAATAAATAAATTAGCTAACGCTTATTAAAGAAATTCTAGTCGGAAACAAATAGTTCTTTAAATGTGTCTGAAGTATTAAGAATACTTTATCAACTCTTAAGAAAAGAAGCCATTTTTGGGGCCTAATCCAATCTCACCAACCATGCAAAACGCAACAAACTAGTACCGTATTTTGTGTGACTGCTTTTAATTTTTATATCATCTGAATATTATAACTTGCTAACCCTTAAAGATCTATCTATGATATATACAAATGTCGGTATAAAAATAGCAATACCTATACTTAGGGTTTAGCAAGGTATCAATATTTTATTTTCTTTGCATGACTACACAGAGTTGTGTCGTGTTATGATGTTACTCACTTGTCCATGACGATGACTCTGTCGTAGTCCATAACTGTGTTGAGTCGATGCGCGATGGTGAGGACGGTGGCGTTCGCGAACCGGCGCCGGATCGTCTGCTGGATGTGCTTGTCCGTCCTGAGGCATAGCGTGATCATATAGGCTAATTGTTCAGGTATAAATCAGTGGTGGTGTGCGCATCCTTTATAATAGAGTCGACTGCCATAAGTATGAGTATATACAAGTAGTAAGGACTATTTTTTCTAAGATAAAAGTAGTATATAGCACTTAGAAGCAATGTAGCTTCCTAACAGTAAAAAAAATCAAAATCGGCTCTTCAGTTCAAACTTCAAGAACAAACCTATAAACAAACTCACGAACTTTTGCTGCTTATAAGTATAGATATGGTATTATCAGTATATATAAATATTTATCGGTTTTTCACACCCTTATTTTTATGTGGGATTCGAATGTGTGGCCCAAATTAAGCTTTTGGGTATATTTCGCTATATCTCTATTACTTTTTTTTCTATAAGCAAGTTGTATTACGACGGCGTACTCCATACCGATAGTTATTGAACTGACCCACTCTATTATTTCAAAATATTGTAAACTTATTCATATCTGTGCTGATTTTGATACCTCTTTCTATAAGTAGGTTTTGGGAGCTGTATATTTTTGTGAATACGTACTCGGTGTCGACGTTGGCGGTGGCCTCGTCGAGTATGAGCACGTTGGAGCCGGCCAGCGCCGCCCGCGCCAGGCACACGAGCTGGCGCTGCCCCGCCGACAGGCTGCCGCCGCCGTCGCCCACCTTCGTGCTCAGCCCCGCCGGCATGTTGCTCACCATGTCGCGCAACTCCACCTGACACACAAGGACACGTGAGATATAGGATGGACAAAGGATCATGGAACGTGGTTAGACAATAATCAGGTAATTGTATTGATACTGGACAGGTGATAATAATATTAAAATTAAGGTATTTTTGATAATGGCGACGATAAGTGCGACAATTGATAGGTCTCTTACCAACCACGATCACGTGTTGGGGGATATTTTTCATAAAACTTGAGCACTTTATCAAGTAAGTTAAAGTTGTGTGTCGGTTATTATAGATGCCATCATCATTAATTTTGTTACAAGCTTTGTAGTATTATTTGAAGGTTATTGTATTATTATGAGACTTATAGTTAATATTTCAAAAAATGAGCGCAGCAAATGTATGTCGTATTCCGTAATTGGACGTTTTGTACAATGTCACTATTGTTTAGCAGTGACGTTTACCAACAGACGAGTTGTTTTCTCGGGAATATTCAGTTCTCATGCCAACCACTACAACATCTGTAATTTTGTCACAAGCGAGTCATAAAATTACAAAAGTTGTAGTGGTCAGTGTTAGTGTAAGTTAGTGGTAATTGGTAGTGGTGGTGGGTAAACAGAAAATAGAAAATTTAGTTATAAAAAAGAGCAACTTGGTACTAAAACAATAATATGAGCACCTGGTCGAGAGCCGCGAATATCTGCGCGTCGGAGTAGGCGTGCTCGGGGTCGAGGTTGTCGCGCAGCGTGGCGGCGAACAGCGCGGGCCGCTGCGGCAGCGCGCACAGCCGCGCGCGCCAGCGCCGCAGCCCCGCCCACCCCGCGCACACGCCGTCCACCGTGATCGAGCCCGACGTGCGGCTCAGCCTGCCGACACCACGGGGCACTTGTATATGTATCCGGGGAACACACGCGGGACTTGCTTACCGCACGTGTGTATTAGATATATCGATAATATTCGACTATGTTAGTTTCGTCTCGGTAACTTTATCTATTTCTGCAGTCAAGCATTGCTTCAGTATTTTGCTAGCAATCCAGAAATATTCTGCCTCCAGCATCATTTAAATACGTAAAAAAATATTACAATAAAATTCATACCATGTAACTGTACATATATTATTGACAAAACATCTTATTTATTATCAACACTATCTCTATATAAAACACTTATAATTAAATAGAAGTCGATACTAACTGAAATAAGGCATTAATCAATGAACTCTTGCCGGCGCCGGTCCTGCCCACCACGGCGACCTTCTCCGCCGGCCTGATGGTGAAGTTGACTCCGCGGATGGCGTACACAGGCTCCTCGATCTTCGGGGGCTCTCCATCTCTCTTGGGCGGTCTCTCGTATTCCAATGACACATCTTGGAAGACTATCTCTCCTGGAATTACGATAAAATCATATATGTCGGAGTGAAAACTCTTTTACTTGGTTATTTTTTTACATGACCGGTAGTTTCACCGGTCTATATTTATTTTCCAGACAGTTATTCAATTATTGAAACACTTCTTTACTTCACTAACAATTTACTGCATAGTAACACTAGTGGAATACACAATCTGCTCGGTTCGAGCGTCCAAGTAAGACTCGTACAAAAACTTCTACAAGATTCTTCTTCGTCGTTGTTCGGCCGGTCCTTATATTGACAGCAGTCGACCTCCCTCCTTTTCTAATACTTCCTCGATGTAATGATAGATGGCGCCACTATCGCTCCGGAAATTCACCAATTCAACGAATAACGAGCTGCTGCGGCGACATATATTAAAGTAATTCGAAACTATTATAATGCTGGCTGTGATTTATATTGTTGCAATTGTGCCTTCTACAGGATTATTTTAACATTGCGCTACTAAATGAAACCAAATAGTTATCTACTTGAAAATAACACTATAATGAACTACTCGAAAAGTAAATATGAAATAAAAAAAAGTGTTTTACGAACAAAATAAATATCATAAAAAAGTAATTTTAAATTCACACGTCCTAATACCACTATTACTCTAAGAGAACTTGACGCAGAGGCAACATCACACTCTCAATCAGAAATACCGACCCACACGCCATATTCCCACTAAACTACAAAATGATAAAAATATCACAGAAATTAAACTGGGATTTTAGGTGGAAATATTCATTATTTATATATGATTTTCGGGACAATGTCCAGAGAGATGAAGAAGAATATTTGATTTAATTTACTAACGCTATGGTCACATTGATGTTGTAATAAAAGTGGTTACCTTTAGCGGGCCACTTGTCGAAGTCAAGTCCGGGACGGTGCTTCTTCAAAGCGGCCTCGTCCACGTCGACGGGAGACTCCGCGGGCAGGTTCTTATATTCCAATATTCTTTCCACCTATTAACGAGTTAAAAATAAATACTATAAATATTAATGTGGTTATCGCTTACTTTAACGGTGTAGGAAAACATCATGAGGAAACCTGCACATCTGAGAAGTGCTCTATAGGCATTTCGAAGGTGTGTGAAGTCTATTAATCCGCACTAGGCCAGCGTGGTGGACTAAGGCCTAATCCCTCTCATTAGTAGAGGAGGCCCGTGCTCAGCAGTGGGCAAATATATAAAACAGGGCTGATATTATATTATCGCTTACTATATATTATTGCTTAGTGCTAACTTATAAAATTTATTGGTCAGGAAGTCTTTAGTTCCGAACCTCAAAATAAATAAACACAATAATGATAGTAGTACTGCGATTTCAGGTTTTACTACGATTTATTCATTATTTTTATTGGCTTAAAACTTCAAACAAATAACATATGAATGAAAACAAACACACATCACGCCCTTATCCCCAAACGGGTAGGCAGAGGTGTAATCATGTCCTATTATGATGTAGAGAGCGACCCTATCGCCATATCAGACACAAATTCCAGAATCCTAGCTAATACTGAACAGAAAACAACAATATCAAACTTGGGACCTTAAAATGATTTCTTACTTTTACGCGAATGTTAGACATCCTCCGAGCCGGGTTGTACCACGCACGCAACTACGCCAACTACAACTACGCCACGCAGACAATTAATTAGGAACTGAATATTATAAACGAGTGGAAAATGTACTAAATATGAATAAAAATATTGAAGGAATAGTCTGTAGTTGACTCACCGATGTCATCTGGTTCTCGACCTCGGCGGTCTGCCGCATGCCGTACTGGCACATGCCCACCAGCCCGATCACCTGCGTGATGGCCAGCCCCACCTTACCGCCGAACGTGTCTGAAATATAACAATTGGAATTTGAAACATTTCAAAGGGCCGGAATAATTGGGGAGATTGTTCAGTCAGACGATGCTCTATGTGGAAGTTTCTATATTTTCATACCATTGCAAAACGTCGGGTGTAGTACTGCGTAACTAGCACTGCTATAAGTCAATGTGGTAAATAGTCATTAGTGATGGTCGAAATTAAGCCTCATTGACATTGGTACATACAATGCGAAGTAAACATCGACTCTTTCAGTTGAATTTAACTTTTTTTTATCCCTTTCTCGCTATTTACCAATGATGGTATCGTGGTGCTGTACTATCTTCGATGCTATAATACACGCACATGCAAGAATAGAATCAATAAAAAAACTTTAAAACAATTTATAAAGAGTTACCAACCTTCGCTGGCGAAGACGAAAAAGCTGAACGTGACCAGCGCTAAATACATGCAGCATATCATGTCCATCCACAAACCGAACGCTCTGGAAAAGAAAATAATATAAGTCTACTAAAAAAGCATCATATTCCTAATATTAGCTTACTTGAGTCAATATCAGGTGAAAGTCTGGATTCTCTATTCCATGGGACTGGTGAGAATTAGTTTATATCTCTCTATAGCTCGGATATCGACCACGGTACCACAACGTATAAAAGTCTACACAGTGCACCGCTAAAGCATTACAGGCCAGCATTATTGCGGATTAACGGGGGATACACATCTCTATTCAGTTGACGTTCTATTGAATTCTACTCCTCTTGGCTGCAGGTTACTTATTACATCGGTAAGCCAGTACTAGACCCCACTCTCACCTGTTATAAAGACTTAGTGCCCCGCTAAAGTATTACAGGCCAGCATTATTGCGCATTAGCGGAGGATACACATCTCTAGTCAGTGGCCGTTCATCTGGACCTTTCTCCTCTTGGCTGCAGGTCAATTTACCATACCCATACAAAAATGTGATAGTTGCTATGTCCGTAAGCTAGTACTACTCTAAAAAAAACTAAAAAAAAGAAGGGGGGGGGGGTATCAATAATCAAAATTTACTGCAAGAATTTAATAAAGCTTGCAAAAACCTAAGCAACGATGTGCAACACTTAATATTTCCGCGGTAAATTTTTTTGAAAACTAGTAAGTAAGCTAGTACTACTCTCACCTGTTAGTGTTCAGCACGAGGGTCCACGAGGAGCTGTGCAGGTCCTGCAGCTTGTCGAACTCGCGCGCCAACGTGCGCTGGTGGTGGCGCGTCGACCTGATGGTAGTCAGACCGTTCACCGTCGCAGATAGATGGTTCAAGGACTGGCTGCGAGCTGAAATGGTGGGTTTAGTTATAACTGCTGTTTAACGAGGAAGTGTAAGCTCATCGCAGCTCATGAACACATTAAATACAAGAGGTACCTTAGAAATCTCGGTTGCTTTACCGACCATGAAATAAGAGCGACGAAGATCAGCCTCCCAAAGATACGAAACACGACACGAACGTCCGTATCGTGTGACTTTAATTGGTCTAGACTAACGCGTAAATCACGTGATGATCTCTCGACCAATCACAGTCGACGTGTACGGTTGTGTTGTGCCTCATGTCACACTTTAAGACCCAGAATGGCGTGAGGTGAAGTAATGTCAATAAGTAGGTGTAATGAAAGGTCCATCGAAAAATCTTTAGATTAGGCCTATGGTACGCAGTAGACTTTATGTAGCTGATAATGCTGAACAAATGTACCTATAGCTTCTATCCGTTTGAGGTCCCTGCTGGTGGCGAGGAATAGCGCTCGCAGCAGCATCAGCAGCGCCGCCACCACGCCCGTCGGCAGGATCAGCCACCAGTTCACCAGGCACACCACCACCAGGATCGCTATCACCTCCAGAAAGAACTGGAACACAACACAAAGTATATGACTTTCTTATAGCAGCTTATTTGTCCAGAAGATCTTGACATTTCATGAGACTCCATCTGGCGGACTCACATATATTTCTGATGAGTAGGGATCATAACTAAATTATACGAATGATGACCATTGTCTTGGTTGTTAGATTTTGGGTCCTAAAGATCTTGGTAGGACTTCATAAATCCAAGTACAAATAAAGAAGTACATATAATTATAAAAAAGTAATAAATTAATTCTCACCCCGAGACAGTCGACCAGCGCGATGGGCAGCAGCGTGTCGACCTGGCCCATGTCCTTCGAGAACCGGTTGAGGATCCGCCCCGACGGGTTGTGGTGGAAGAACCACATCGGCGCGTTCGTCACGCCCCTGTAAGGAACATGTTCATGGATATAGACAATAGATATAGTAGAGGGACGAACGTGGCCATGGATATAGACAAGAAGGGTGCTAATAGGTAGAGTTCTCTACACCCACTACAGAAAATTAAAAAAAAAATGTAGGTAGATATTGTAACGTTTACTTTCCGGATGACCAACACCTCAGTCCCATGACCGTGAAGGCATCTTAGAAACATTGAGAGAGAATTGTAATATAAAAAACTAAGGTAAAATCCAAAAACAAACTTTATATCGATGTCTGACATTAAAGTAAACGTGACAATCAAAATCGATTCATTCGTTTCGAAGCTACGATGTCACAAATCGATACGTGTTAAACTATCCTCTAGATATAGCCCGTTACCTGAACATGGTGTCGTGCAGCGTGATCGAGGCCTTGATGCAGGTGTTGTAGAACACGACCAGCTTGTTCCACGTGAAGAATATACAGACGCCGATCAGCCCGCCGTATATGTACAGACATTGCTCGCGGGTCAAGTGGAAACGGTTCGTCGGCAGCTCCTCGAATATCACCACTGGAATGAAATGTACTTTAATATATTTTCCGCCTAGGTAACATTGTATTGCGGTCAGTTATTATAGGGTAGCAGGGCAGGCAAAATGTTGCGAGGCCCCGGATAAAGAGGGTCCTAAAATTTTCAGTAAAAAAAATAATGACCCTAAAAATTTAAATCTAAGGTATGTACATTCATAATTTTTCATAATAAGGGGGCTGGTAGGACGGGCAAAATGCTATAGGCTCCTGGATACAAAGGGTCCTAAAATTTTGTTAAATGTCCTGTTTTTATGTGTATACCTAAAAAAATGTCGCCGGTAAAAATCTACGTCGTTTATCTAATCTACAGGTTTACATATTAGGGGGGCCTTTCAATTACTTGGCCACAGGTCCTTCGCGGTGTAGTTACGCAACTGATTGCGATACTACTGTTATACTGGGTTGTGTTTTTGAATCGGAAATGATAATGAGTTTTTCTACTCAATATAAGCACAAATTTTGCAATGATACTAGATAAACAAAAAATAGTTTGCCACCAAAAGTGACGGTGATGAGATCGGCGAGCCGTGGTTGATATGGATGACCCACTTCCTGTATACATATTATAATTGTATATTTTTACCTGGCGGCGGTGCTGCGGGTGTGCTGTTAGTTTTTTCTATGATTGCCGCTCCGTTAGCTTCCTCGAGGTCCACCCTGGATACGATGACCACAAATTAAGGTTTAAATCTATTATAATCAGTGAATTTCTAAATGCGTTTCCATCATATGCCTAAATAACTCAATCGAGAGTAATAGCACCTACCATAATCGACATGATTAAAAATCTACAATATCGACTTTAAGCTAAGAATAAAAAACTATCCTGTAATCGATATTACTACCAATCTATGACCATATTATGTCATTAAACCATTAACTCGATTCTTTTTTTATCGATTATAAAATCGATGCAGTCCACTCACCATTCCTTCAGCCAGATGTCGGTGGAAGAGTAGAATATCTGCGCCAACATGAACAGCGCGAACAGCATGGCCATGGACCACTTGTTGCCACCGCTCCGGATGTACGCCATGTACACGCTGTTATCTACCGAACCTTTGTTCTGATTCTCACCTGAAAGCATTCAAATTTAAAAGTGCTGTTATATTTGTACACACCATAATGACCCACGTACACTAATCATGAGCAACGATGAAGAGTGGTAGGAGCGAGCTGGCGTATATATAAATTGGACGAGTGTATAATAGTCGCATGCAACTCGTAAGCCAATAGACAACGAGCATCGACTAAGAGACCAATCACATGTGACGTGCGCATGAGCGACGTCATGCCAATCAATCACGAGTGTCCTTATGATTCTTGTATTATGTAACCGCCATTTTCAATAAACAGTGCTTTTTACGATCTAACTCAATAAACGGTCGAATCAAAACATGTTTTGACACACTTACAAATAAGTTATTTTGATTGATTCATTCTCGACATCGGCTTGAGATTGGGAGCAGGGATAATGATCTTACATCAATACCCTATGTGGAAACATCTTCACATGCCATCAGGTGCATTAGATCCACTTTCCGTACATATGTAAGAAATAATCAAAAAATATGTCAGGAAGATGGCATAACTTCGCTATAAATACTCACCTTCGTATTTAGGGTCCAAGTTGTTGTCTAAATCTAGATTGAATGAGAGCTGCGACGCCTCCGACATGGACCTTTGGGATCTCAGTTTGTAACTGTGTTCCTGAAAATTATTACATTAGAATTAACAATAATTATTTTAGGCTCAACTCAAATAGAATAAATAAGAAAACTTGCAAAACTCAACATAGCATCCTAATTTTTCATAGGTTAGATAAACACACACATATGTGATACATATATACATAATCTATATGTAAATATATAATCTACATAATAATATATTCTATATATAATTTTATATTCAAAGAAACAAATAACAATAATATTATAATCTAAATTTATCTAACAGTAACTCTGTATAAAACATCAAATTGAATTATAAAATAAGTACAAGTAAGCTAGAAGTACAACAACGACAAACAACATTTAAGGCCACGTTCCGACAGACGTTTAAGGCGGGGTTCAGTATACAATATTCAGGCAACATAAAACTCAATATGAACACCTTGTTTTAGTTTCCAGACGCTCAAACACTCGCCATAGTGGCCCACATTAGTGGATTTCCTTCCTGGATCACTGTATATATTCGTTTTCAAACGGGCCGGCATAATTGTGTCCACATAATCATCTCTCATTAGTCGATACTTTATCTGGACCCCAATCGGCTTACCGTCAGAAGTTGTCGGATCAGTTTACCGAACTCATATTAAAAAGATGACTCACTTGAGCATTTATAGGAGTGTTTTATAAAATATCGACTTTGTTAGAATTATCATTTATATCGAATGCAATATTACATTAATAAGTTGGTAATTTTTGTTTACGTTTAGTTTTCGTATTCCCTGAATAAAGTAATACATTTTGTGTAATAAATTGTAACGCGCGTTTGAAGCGCGTGCGCATGAGTAACGGTAAACGCACGTAAACGCCTGTCGTGTGGCGGCTCTGAAAAATTCAAACCACTAACGCTCTTCCTCGCTTCCGCTTTAAACATTTCCGATTTAACAATTATGTCGTACACCTTGAGACAAAAAAATTACTATTTAACTGATTTCAAATAAAGAGAACGTCCCAATCCGCAAGATCGAGAAAATAAACCGGATTGTACACACAATGGCCAATCACAACAGAGCTTTACTATATGACTTATTTTGATTGGATAATTCGGAAACTGAATCTATATCGAGACTATTCATTGTAACCTTAAATCATGTAACAACTCACAATAGCCTCCTGGTTCTCGTACGAGGCGGCCTTCTGCTTCATCTTCTCTTCTTCCACTTTCTCACCCATCTCTATCAGTTTCTCGAACTCCGCCACGCCATTCTTGAGCTCGTTGTACGTGCCTTGAGCTACTATCTGTAAGGGAAACATTATATAAGATCTAATTAAAAATATAGGTCACATTTTACCTCGAAAATATATAGCGGGAGTTTTCTCTCGAACAAAAGTAATCGACGCGGGAGGAGCCGTGAGCAAAAGCTAGGTAAGTATATCTATACTATTATATAAAGCTGAAGAGTTTGTTTGTTTGTTTGTTTGTTTGTTTGAACGCGCTAATCTCAGGAACTACCAGTCCAAACTGAAAAATTCTTTTTGCATTGGATAGCCCTTTGTTCGTGGAGTGCTATAGGCTATATATCATCACGCTATACCCAATAGGAGCGGAGCAGTAATGGCTGATCTCAGGAACTACCGGTCCAAACTGAAAAATTCTTTTGCATTGGATAGCCCTTTGTTCGTGGAGTGCTATAGGCTATATATCATCACGCTATACCCAATAGGAGCGGAGCAGTAATGGCTGATCTCAGGAACTACCGGTCCAAACTGAAAAATTCTTTTTGCGTTGGATAGCCCTTTGTTCGTGGAGTGCTATAGGCTATATATCATCACGCTATACTTAATAGGAGCAGAGCAGTCATGGCTAATCTCAGGAACTACCGATTCGAACTGAAAAAATCTTTTGTGTTGAATAGCCCTTTGTTTGTGGAGTGCTCTTAGTTATATATCATCACGCTATGACCAATAGGAGCGGAGCAATAATGAAACATGTTGCAAAAATGGGGACAATTTATTAGTTTTGAGAGCTTCCGTTATGTGCGCTGCGTAAACGGTTAAAGTTATGCAACAATGATGTATGACGGGATTGTATCTCTTAAAAAGTTCTAAAAAATATATAATAAAAACAAAGTCCCCCGCTGCATTTGTCTGCCTGAACATGTTGAACTCCAAAAACTACCCAACGTATTAAGATGAAATTTGGTATGGAGACAGTTTGAGACCCCGGGAAGAACATAGGGTCCCGGGAAACTACTACTTTCATAAGGGAAAACTTTAGCCTGAAAAACTTTTTAACGCGGGTGGAGCCGCGGGAAACGCTAGTTTAGAATGTTTGTGTTGTGTGTAGTGCGGTTGGTGCGTGTCGGTGCGTGTCGGTGCGTGTCGGTACGTGTCGGTGCGTGTCGGTGCGTGTCGGTGCGTGTCGGTGCGTGTCGGTGCGCGTGCGCATGCGTACCCGGCCGTGGCGCATGACGCAGACGTTGTCGCTGTGGCGCGCGTACTGCACGTGGTGGGTGACGAGCACGGTGGCCTTGTCGCGCAGGAACCCGCGGATGCACTCCTCGTAGATCGCCTGCGCCACCTGGGACACCGAGTAATATTATATTATATCACATGTTCTCGATTAACGATATGGGAAGTCATTTTAAGCTCAGTAGATGACACTAGGAGTAAAATGGAATGATCATAGACAATTACATGTATATTGAAGACAGCCATAGATTAAAAAAAAAACAATTTTTTTAATCTGACCAGGAAAATAAAAAACCTACATTGTACTTTTGCTTTGTCGTCCTAAAATTGACGTTGTCAATAATAATACAGTAAATTAGTAAGATATGTTACCACAAGATGATGATGTTTTTATTTTCCTGGTCAAGCTATACAAACTATCATGTAGGCAACTTGAATATAGTCGGTTTTGTTAATCTCAAAAACACAAATATTGGTGAAACTCCCATACCTTAGCATCGACCGCAGCCAGGGGGTCGTCCAGTAAATACACATCTGCGATCTGATAAACGCAGCGAGCCAGCGATATCCTGGCCCTCTGACCTCCAGACAGGGACGCGCCTGGAATGAGGAATGTATTTTTGTCTTTACGGAACACAAACTCATGATTTTTGTAGGTATATCCGTCCTATGATGTGATAGAGGCGGACCTACATTCATAACTAACACAAACCTTATTATATAAATAGTCATTTAATAAAAAAAAAATTAGGACACAAATTTTTGTTCCTCGACTTGAGAAGCCAACCTCAAACATCCCCATTCACCGCTCTATCACCAGACTAATGAGGTCATTTTTAGACCGATTGACCGCTAGCCTTGTATGTTGTAAATATATGCACTCACCTCTTTCCCCCACTATGGTCTTATCACCGTGCGACAGGATGTCAAGGTCGCTCTTCAGTTGGCAGCACTTGATTACTTGCTTGTACCTGCGCAAGTCCATCTCTTGGCCAAATAATATGTTTTGACGTACCTGCGAATGGAAACATAATAAATATATTTACATTTTGCTAGTAGTAGATATTTATATGTATAACACCAATGGATATTTTTTGGTTTTGTTAAAAAAAGGTAGAATATTTTATTAAAAAAAAAAACCTATTTTAACTTCACACATTATCATAACTGACAAAGGTCCAGGAAAACAATTTTTATCTTCTAAAAAAAATATGAGAACCTTACCGAAGCCTCGAAAAGCCAGGGGTCCTGCGCCGCGTACGCCACGACGCCGTCCACCTGCAGATGCCCACTGCTGGGCGATATCTCGCGCAGTATCGCCTGGAGGAGTGTGGACTTGCCGGACCCCACCGTGCCCACTATTGTTGTTAGAGATTCTGGTTTTACCTGAAAATTAATTAGTCTACTGATTACAATCTACTTAATTATCTAAGGGTGTAAAATATGGTTATGTTTTATTAACATTAAACTATATTCTGTGTCTCCAAACAAGCCTAATTTTAGTCAACATTTTTATTGACTGCTCAAATTGTACCAATACTATGAACTGGATTTAACAGGAATGACGTGAGGGGGGCGGGGGGTGAATAGGGACATAATGAAAAACAGATAAATCTGAATAACGATTCGATCGATCCACCTGTGTAATTAATACAAGATCATTGTCATCTCATTATTTCCATTCATCGCTTCATTCCTATTCACCCCATTTGTACTACGCGCCACAGACTCACAGTAAAGTTGATGTCGGAGAGCGCGGCTATTTGTCCGCTGTCCTCGGCGTTCTTCCAGTGCGCGCTGTAGTCCTTCATGGCGATGAGGACCGGCGGCTTCATGCGCTCCAGGTTCGATTCCGACTTTATGTACGCTTGTTGCCTGAAACAAGGTTAAAAATATATTACAAACGGTCGTTGTCATATAGAAAAAAATATTTAAAATATCATTTTACAGAAATATTCAAATATATTTTGCACTTAAAGACGTATTTTCTGACCAAAAATACTCGATGAATTTTATTTTTTTATATTGACAATTAGTTCCTCAATGCTCCCATCCTCATTTCTTTTTAAATACCATAATATTTTTTAACAAAATACCCACCCATTACCGATCTTCTCGAAGACACCATTCATCACCGGCGTCTTATCATCAATGGTCACCAGGTCCACTCCGTCATCATCCACTTCGGGCAGCAGCAGGAACTCCTGCATCCTCTTGATGCTCACATACGCCTCCAGCGTGAACGTTATCGCCAGGGGAAGGAAGTCGACCAGGGTATACTTCAGTATGTCGTAGTAAGAGAATATGACGAACACTTTGGCGGCGGTGAGGGCGTTCCCGAAGGATATGTAGCTCACGATGCTGAGCAGGATGGCCACTTTGGTGTTCAGCTTCACGCACGATATCATCACCGCTCGCAGCCATGACGATTTTTTTATTACGTTCATTTCCTTTCTGCGAAAAGGCATGATATAAAGAATGAAAGACTACTCCAAAAGAACACTGACAAAACATTATGAGATCATTATATTTGGTCTACGTTGTAATTACCATTACGGTGATTTTCTTATGCCAGGGTAAACAACTAAGTATAAGTATTTCCATGCCAGGTTAGAAAAAAAGTAACATTTAAATATTATATTTTATAATAAAAAGTTTTTTTTATCGATAAATTCCTTTATTTTTACTCCCAACGTCTCAAAATCTGCAGCCTTCTCGGGCACGAGGTAGACTTACTGACTTTATTGCATAAAAACCGTTAAATAGTTTTATTTCAATGTCCATATACGTAAATATAAAAAAATATATTATTTTTATTTTTAATACAGCCACAGCAAAGTCACCTCACTGCTGATGGTAAGTGGAGTGGAGTCCAATAGAATGTCGACTAGCGAGAGATGATTACACCTCGCCAGTCAACACAATTATGCCGGCCTGTTGAAACCGGATATACACAGGCTGATCATGGAACGCGGCACACTCACGTGAGCCACTATGGCGGGTTTTAACACCTTGTGTAAGGTGATCGCTATCCGGGCGGATATAAAATATGTCCTACCATCAGCAAATCATCATCATACACTTTGGCACTTACTTCCTAGCCTCGCCGATGATCCTTGCGAACGCCGTCTCCCACGCGTACATCTTTATAGCCTCAATGCTCTGTATGACCTCGTTCATCAGCCGGATACGGTTGTCCGTCCTTATGGCAGTCTGTCTGCGGAGCTTGCTCGATATTTTACTTAGATAACCTGCAAAAATGATAATTAAATTCTTTATTCATGAGATCGTAATGTGCAGGTTAATGTCATACATTGGCTCTAATATGCTGGGTTAGCATGGTAGACATTGTATGCTTGCGGATATTTATTGTTAATATTTAAACATGCGGATACTAGCGTCAGGCCACATTCTACGCATGCGGATAAATCTTGGGTATCATATTGCGGATATTTAATCGGATTTTTATGCGGATATTGTATCGGATTTTTGTGCGGATATTTTTTCGGATATTAATCCGTATATTTATTTTATTCTTTACCTTGCAGAGGTATGAAAGACAGCAGGAAAGCGACTCCAATAAGCGTGGCTACCCCTATCTGCCTGTACATAAGGTACACAATGATGGTGCTCTCGATGGGCGTGCGCACGAGGTCCACCATAAACAGGCACGCCATGTCGAACCGCTGCGCGTCGGTCGTGAGCAGGTTCACCACGTGGCCAGCGAGACCCTCGGACGCCTTGCCACCCACCGTCAGATCCAAGCGGAGGAGCTGGAAACCAAACATATTGGTTAAAAATTTAAAACTACGCATATGAGATCCGTCATCTGACGATGAGTGGTAACTATCGCTCCACAAAAATAACACAATGGATACATAAGTATATTTTTTATTTTGTTAAATAATGTACGAATCATTTAATATTGATATAATAATAATTAATACTATGCTATACCAGGAAAGTTCGTCAGTGGATACAACAACCATTGCTGGTCGACGTAGTCCCTACACTTCACTTAGAATAAACGGCACAAGTCATGAGCACAGATGAACAATGGTGGGGGCGATCTATGTACAAATTTTACGAGTGTATAGTAGACGCATAAAAAGTTTAAGCCAATAGACAACGAGTATCTACTAACGGACCAATCCCACTGCACATCGAAGTGTTGGATATCAGATCGACTCACGAATGTGCTCACGATTCGTGCCTCTATCCATGCTAACCGATGCTGTAAAGTCACTTTGTAATATAGACTTGTATATACAACGTACCTTCCTATAGATGAGTGAGCAGCATGCGACCCTGATCTTCATCGCCGTGTCCAGAAGCCACAGCAGCATCGGGTGCATGATACTGGCGCTCATTACCATGAAGCTGAAACAAGAGTTTCATTATGATAATATCTCCTTATACACACAGATGACATACCTGACCGTACACAAAGGCGGCAATACAAATATGTATTGGTGCTAGCTATATAATATTTATATATTGATCCCCCCCCCCCGCTTCTAGTTTAAAAGTGACTATTAGCCTCCCCTCCATTGTATCCAAGCCGGATACGCCCATGTGCTTGCTAATAACCATTGTCTAAAATTCGGCAAAGAAGAAAGCCAATGTTACTACTCACCCAACGACGCCGAGAGCGTAAAGATACGCGTGTGTGACCGGCACCCCGCCGTGCGCCGGCGAGAAGTAGTTTATCAGACCTTCTAGACACATTGGTATTGCTAATCTGAAACACAAGTGTATGATAATATCAGCCCTGTGTTATATACTGTCCCAATGCTGGGCACAGGCCTCCTCTACTTCCGAGAGGGATTAGGCCTTAATCCACCTCGGTGGCCTAGTGCGGATTGCTAGACTTCACACACCCTCAAAATTCCTACAGAATCTTCTCAGGTATGCAGGTTTCCAAACGATGTTTTTCTTCACCGTTAAAGCAAGCGATAATTCACAAAGAATACACACATAATTTTAGAAAAGTCAGAGGTGTGTGCCCTTTGATTTTGAACCTGCGGACATTCGTCTTGGCAATCCACCAACTAGGCTATCGCTGCTTTTATACACAAGTACATATTTATACACAAATAAGATCATATTGATTTCTTATGTTTACACGAATGTTAAACATTGATAAAAAAAAAACTATTTTTCGGCTTTTATCGCGATCCGCTCTGTGACCATGAAGGCTACAAAGTCTTCGAAACGTGGGGAGGAAATTATAATACCTATAAAAAAACGCGATAAAATCCGAAAATGGTTTTAAGTCAACTATTATCCAATTCAAATGGTATACGAAAGATATAATTAAAAAGTCGATGAACTTACTTGATAAACGAGTCGCAGAAGGCAAAAATAATATTTCCTATTAAGAACTTAGCACCGTATATACTAATAATGGCTCGAAGTAACGACGGATTCTTCCCTTTATCTGAAAATAAGAAAAACGTACAGTTCAAGCAGAAAATCAAGCACAACCAATCTTAAAATGTTACTGATAAAGTTTTCAAATTAGCAGACGGTGCATTAGATTATTGTTGAGTAAAAGTCCAATTTAATTTAATTTGTGTTATTATCTATGTGATTGTCTATGTTCTCTTGTCAATTGTCAATTCATTATTCATGCTCGCAATAAACAAGTTCCGCGGTAAAAGCGATTGCCGGCCTCTATTATTAGTGAATATCCCTAATACAAAACAATTATCTATACTAATATAAAGAGGAAAAGCTAGTGAGTTTGTCTGTAGGGGCATAATCTATGGAACTACTAAACCGATATTGGTTTTATCATTAATAAATGTACTCATCGAATGATCTTACGTAAATAACGGTGTCTTGTTTAGAACTTGTTAAAAAAACCTTAAAACAGTTTCTCTATCTCAGTTTTACATACGAAACTATATTTACAAAATTTCGATTATCTCAAAATAAGGTTTCCCTGACATACCGCTTTTGCGCTTAGCACGGGAGTATGGCAGTTGCGAGGAATGCTAGTAACATCTAATCTAACAATCGGCGTTTAAAAAACCCTGGTCTCAAACGACCATTAGAGTTATAACGTACACCGAATCATCCCACTGGAGCAGGAATGGCGAAATATGGCCCACGTTCCAGTAGTGGCCATGACAAAATAAATCATGCGAGTAATATGCGAAACATTATATATGCATCTTTCTTTGGACCTCACTTCGCTTGACATCAGGGCAGTGAAGCCACTGTGCCGAGCCCCGACAAAAAACAAATAACAAAACAAAGTTGCGTCGAAAAAAAAATCGCAAAAAAGGGGCACTAGGATAGATAAAACCGGTGGACGGCTCGTTACACGTCATTTCTTTGTTTTATAAATAAAGGTACACTAACTATCAAAGGTTCGCCATTTCTGTTGTGGAGTTATGACCATTATTCATCAATTGGCGTATGATTCTCAGAAACAAACTTACCTTTTTTAAGTAGGTCCTGCTTCCATTTTCGACCGATGGTATCGCCGCGGGGCGCTGCTCGGTGCCCCGGGGTACATCTGACAAACAAAAACACAAGGTCAAAGAACACATATTATAAAAAACTCACAAACTAAAAAAAAATGCTTTGTATTTAAACTACGTATCCCTAGCCGAATTTCGGCCACAGCGGCCAATCTCAGATACGCATAAGATATTATAGTGCACAAGTTTGTTGGCAATACCTATGTATTGTATATATGTGCATCTATATGCACTCTCTGTTCCTTCACTCTCATAGTCCGGTGAGACGGCAATCCGACATGACCGGAGAGAGATCCGGCGCAGGACGAACTGCTTCACATGCTTTCCGAGGCATGGAGGTACCACATCACCATCTTACTAACTCCGAGGTGCGTCTAAGTAATTGTTAGCGATTATATTTTAGATAAATAGGGTATTACTAAGATAATTATGGTTATTTTATTTTCACCAACCTGTAAAGATCTGATATACTAAGCTGCCCTTTTCGTCCCTTCACGAAGATGGGGACAGTATACCTGAAATGTAAAACGAGTTAAAGCAGGATACGCCATTTGACACCAGACACCAGAACATGGCGGTCTAAAATATATGAAGAATTCTAAGGTTAGAATTCTTATTCTACGAAATATAATAGTGTTTATATTGCATAACCTGGAACGAACTAGAGGTCACCTAGAACTTATCAATTGTTTATTTTTGTTTGAACGACCTAATCTCTGAAACTATTGAGCCGATTTTAATAATACTTTCACTAATAGGAAGCTAGCTTATACCTCATTACTGTGACCCACTTTTTTATACCGGAAATAGATGTAAACGCGGACAGAACCGCGACCAAAACCAATACATAATTTTCAACACTGTATAACTTAAGATATAGACAACAGACAAATACATATATTTGTCAAATATTGCAGCCGCAATCAGGCCCTAGCTCAGCAACATGCATTGTAGCCAGTGTAACTACTGGACATAATAAGACCTAACATATCATGTTCTCAGGATAGCGAGTGCAGTGGAATACCAAACAATACTTTGTAATTGAAGGTATTGGATGGTGTTTCTACCGTTTATGGACGGTTGTATCGCTTACCATCAGGCGAACGGTAAGCTCGTCTTGTCATTCAAAGCAATAAAAAAAATCTACTGGTACCTTGTATTATATATAAACTTACCAGTAACAGAACTTAGAGAATATATTTGCCTTCTCCCTAGGGTTCTGTTCCCGCTCTATATCGAAGTAGCCGGGATCCATCGTTTTCGCTTACAATTTATTTGTACAATTATTGGCACTATGTATAAATATATCACTGGAATTTCACATTAAGTACTTGGTTTAAGTAATTCTTTGCTGGTTTAAGTATCCGCCATTGTTTTCTGAAACAAAAGAAAACATTATCCACACGATACACAAATTATATATGTACCTACATAGATAGATCCTACTAATATTATAAATGCCAAAGTTTGTGAGGATGGTTGTACTCGTATGTTTGTTACTCTTTCACGAAAAAACTACTGAACGGATTTGGATGAAAGTTTACAGTAATATTGGTCAGAATAACACATAGGCTACAATTTATAATGATTTTGTGTAATTTGGTCATAATATAACGATACATATCAAGTAAGTCGGAGAAAATAATTATCCCAAAAAACTCCTTCACGCGAGCGAAGCTGCAAGCAAAAGCTAGACATACGTATAAAGGTTAACCTACATCACTATAGGGGTAAACAAGGTTTAATATAGATCTATACAAAGGTCACCAAGCTACGAGGGTAGTAATAATATCCATATATGGCGCATGTTCCCTACTTAACTCACATGTATTTAAAAAGATTTTCTTTTATATGTGTACGAAAAAGTTACTCCACTACATCTGATGATAATTGGTGTAGAGTCTAATAGAATGTCGACTTAAGAGAGATTACCCCTCGACAGTCGACACAATTATGCCGGTCTGTTGGAATCGGATATACACAAGCTGATCTCGGAACGCATATTATGTGGGCCACCATGGCGGGTTTTAACAGCTTGTGTACGGTGGTCGCTATCCGGGCGGATATCAAACATCCTACCACCAGCAAAATAATATTTGCTGTCATACAATGCTTCTATTAATTTAATTTTAGTATTTTCTTTTTTTACGTTTTTTAATTTAGCTAATTATTTTGTAAAAATATTTTAATTTTGTCATAATTTTGTAATGTATACCCAACCGTTATTTGTGCATGTTGTGTTAGCCTTTAAGTGGCTGTTGCACATGTTCATGGTGCCAAATAATTTAAGTTTACAATGAGATGTGTAAACAACTGTTGGCTGACCTTAAATAAATAAATAAATACAATTGCCTGAACTGACCACTACACCATCACCCAATCAATGAGCCGATAATAGTAGTCGATATAACCTAAACAATAATTAAAATAAATTTCTACTATATTACCACTGTTTACGGTCGAAATTAATTTCGTTCCGTTGCGTTTTAGACGGTTCTTTTTTATGGAAACAGAAATAGATCTGTGTGTCGACCTTGGATCGAAATGGGTCGGATGACCGGCGAAGGTTACATTTGCGTAATAGCAAGTAAAAGGAAAAACGATATGACCGCGCTTTGTAGCCGGTGGGTTAGGCAGTGGTACCACATTGCTATGCTCATATGCGTTCCAGTATTGGTATAAGTCTATCGCCACATCGGGCCCAAATTTCAACGCCGAGGAACTGGTGTTATTTACAGCCGTTTTTAATAAACAATCCCAATCTCAATCTTCAATCCGATTTCGTAAACTAATCAAAATAACTCATTTGATAGCTTGTCAAAAAAAATGTTCTGATTGGGCCATTTTTGAGATAGATAGAAAATAGCGTTTGGTTTCGATTATTGAAAATGGTCGTTAATCAATAATTCATTTACCTTCATCCCTCCAATTAAATGATTTGGCGCAATATACTCTATTACGTGCTATAAAAACACAAATACGCATATAAAACGAAAGTTAATAAAGCTTCATTTGACTTGGCAACAAACTCTCATTTAATGCTATCGACAGCGTTAAGATTATAACATTTATCAAAACACGCAGTGGCTGTGACGCATTTTGGGTTGGGTTTGCTGAAAATCAATGGCGACCTTTTACGTTGAATGTTCGCAGAATTAAGTAGGAAGAGTAGACAGACCCGAATCTAAGAGTCAGTTAAAATTATTGGAGGAGATTTTTTATAGCCATATAAGTAAAGTTTTCTTTACTCTTACCTTAACGGCTATCAAATCTACCCGATTAGAACGCCCGTATTTGCAAAAAAGATTCGCCGTTGACGTAATAGAGCCCACTGACATATAGTTATTATTAGCAGGTTGCTTACTTTCTTTCTGTAATAAAAATCACTTAATGCCACCACTTATAACAGGACACATTGTTATAAACTATATAGATTAATATACACGGTTTAAAGCTGAGTGGCAAAAGGAGTGGACTCGGCTTATAATGACAGTGAGCAGTGACTACAACATCGACGCTGGTTTTGCGGATATGTTATATAAATTATAACACAGAAAGAATTATTTAAATCCGGTAAAAAATCAACAAGTTATAAGTCTTTTAATTTCGGTAGAAGGGTAAGTAACAAGAAACAGAAAAGAGGCGCAATACCCACGTGTGACGTCATCGGGCATTACGACGCGTGCGAAAGAAAGAGATGAAGCGATATCCTCACTTCGCGCCCACTTCGGCACATAGTCGAGGGGTATATGTATACAATAAAATTTAAATATGAATTACTGGCTCATTTTTTAACCAATTTTAATACAGTTTTCGCAGGAGGGTTTCTTTTTCGTATTATCAATCATTTCTTATAGAATAATGTACAAAATCGAACACAGGCCGGTCCCCTATTAGAACCCTATGATATTTGAATAGAGTCGACTCTACCGCTATATTGGACTTCGAACCCATGCGTACAAACAATACCACCTCGAAAAATGAAATCTAATACCAACACAGAAATGGGACAGGAAGCTTTATTTAGCGGCCCAAATAAACTGCCAATGGAACGAAATAAGTTATCCTCTCTCGGTTAATTTGAACCATGTCGGCCGTTCATCCATGGTTTATCTCATTTGATGCGTTCCAGTTGTCATCAAGGCTCCGTACACAGCCTGTTTAATGCTACTCGGAATAGGGTTGGCACGTAATCAAAAAATATTTATTGAGGAAGGAAAATAAAAAAATCGTATATATTTTACAAAAAACTATTATATAAAGCTGAAGAGTTTATTATATAAAGCTGAAGAGTTTATTATATAAAGCTGAAGAGTTTATTATATAAAGCTGAAGAGTTTATTATATAAAGCTGAAGAGTTTATTATATAAAGCTGAAGAGTTTGTTTGTTTGTTTGTTTCAACGCGCTAATCTCAGGAACTACCGGTCCAAACTGAAAAATCTTTTGCGTTGGATAGGCCTTTTTTCGTGGAGTGCTATAGGCTATATATCATCACGCTATACCGAATAGGAGCGGAGCAGTAATGGCTAATCTCAGGAAATACCGGTCCAAACTGAAAAAATATTTTTGCGTTGGATAGCCCATTGTTCGTGGAGTGCTATAGGCTATATATATATCATCACGCTATACCCATTAGGAGCGGAGCAGTAATGGCTAATCTCAGGAACTACCGGCCCAAACTGAAAATATCTTTTTGCGTTGGATAGCCCTTTATTCGTGGAGCGCTATAGGCTATATATCATAACGCTATACCCAATAGGAGCGGAGCAGTAAAAGCTAATCTCAGGAACTACCGGTCCAAATTTAAAAAATATTTTTGCGTTGGATAGCCCTTTGTTTGTGGAGTGCTCTTAGTTATATATCATCACGCTATGACCAATAGGAGCGGAGCAGTAATGAAACATGTTGCAAAAACGGGGACAATTTATTAGTTTTGAGAGCGTCCGTTGCGTGCGCTGCGTAAACGGTTAAAGTTATGCAACAATGATGTATGACGGGATTGTTCCTCTTAAAAGTTCTAAAAATTATTATAAAACAAAGTCCCCGCTGCATCCGTCTGCCTAAACGTGTTAAACTCAAAAACTACCCAACGTATTAAGATGAAATTTGGTATGGAGACAGTTTGAGACCCTAGGAAGAACATAGGCTCCCGGGAAACTACTACTTTTATAACGGAAAACTTTAGCCTGAAAAACTTTATAACGCGGGCAAAGCCGCGGGCAAAAGCTAGTGTATACAATAAAATGGAATTTATAGCCTTACTAGGAAAATAAAATTTTTAGTTATAGCCTTACCAGGAAAATAAAAGCCTGCTTTGGGCGCCACTTTTAATTTTTAGTTTAAAAGTTAACGTTGCCAGTACAGGCAATTACTTCCATAGTATTTCATGACGAGGTTTCTTATTTTCCTGGTCAAGATATAACATCAATATTATTAGTATCACAGACAAAGTATGTGTGTTTGAAATTAGAAGATCTCTATAACCATTGCGGCAATTCTAAAAGGGTCCTTTACACAATAGAAAGTGCCGCAATGTACCTGAGTGCTACAGTATAGACTTACCAATGTTTTGAAAATGGACCATATCAACCGTATTTTTGTACATAACCTAGTGTATCATCATGGGACGGAAATACGCTCTGCAAATAATGTTTATAGCGTTTCCGAAGTCATGACTCGTGAACTTATGTAGAGTATCTGTCAAATGAAAATCATGACATACAATTACATTACCTTTATGGAAACCCTACTTCATTTTTTTAACGTATAAAGCAAAACCTTTTTAATAGTCACAGAAAAATAGCCTTACAGCGCTTCATTTAAGAGTTATTTTACTGAAAATTTGTTTTATAATGTTCTTTGTTTTATAACTAACATAATTTCTGTTTAAGGCGATACCTCAAGGTCCATTTTCATACATTTTGTTTCACCTTTAATCTGGGTAACTAAACAAGTATTGACAAGTAAAGAATTTAAATTCACGTCTAGTTAGTGATTAGTTCTCGCAGTTGAAAGAAAAACGTAAAAATAATTAATAATCATGGATATTTCGGCCTTTAAAATTTAATATGACGAATTTTGCGTTGTTACGTTTCCTTTTCTTGCCTAGAAATAGCTTTACTTCCCATTGTGTCTGAAACATAATAATATAATAATAATTTATAGTAACTACTAAAATTATTGGCAATCATTAAAGAAAAAAATATTTGACTTACTAAAATACTAAGATGTGGCAATCACTGTATACACGTGACTATTTTTCTACGCACAGCAAAGTCCAACGGAGTCTCGCCGGAGCGACGATCGATACGTCCTCTCTAGAAAGCCTCAAGGCGGACTAATTTGAAGCGATTTGCGCGTTGCGTTTTATAGTGGTACTTAAAATATTTATAGAAAAATAACAGAACTAATTTTGTAGAATTTTTAAATTGTATGTTTTAAGGAGATGTTCTTCTATTATAGTAATCCAATATTATATTCAATTAAGTATGATATAGTGATAAAAAAATCATTTAAATGACCAACATTTCTGAAATTTTCGAATTCTTTGAATTTTTATTTCTCATGAATTAAACATAAAAAGATATTTTTCTCTACTAACTTCTTTCTTCAGGAACTTTTTAGTTAGATAAAAATAACATATTGTTATGTTCCTTAGTGGTTTAAGATATTTTGAGCTTCGAAATAGACGTTCGAAGCGCAAATTTGAAATTCTCCGTTCAGTAATCATTAAACAATTTACAAATACTCAATAAATCAAAAAATTTTCTCTACTAACTTTTTAGACAACAAAATTTTCTATAATAATTACTAATTCATATGTTTTTTAAATAATGTTTTGATGGATATTATCTCCTTCGAAAAGTGCTGTTTTGAGACATACGGCGCGCGGATGCGTAAACGCTCTTAAATACAATTTAATATATCCAGCGTAATAAGACCTACTACCACATATTTTTCGGTACGGTAAAGGGATCATTTTATAACAGTATTTTGCAACTAGGCCAACCATGTAAGGGCTGATAAGAAATAATCTATTATTTGTCAGCCTCCACTTCGCATTAAATATGCTTTTTATTATGACTCGGCAAAGTGGCTTTACTGCACCTGATTCAAAGAAGTGATGCTTAGAGTACGCAGGTTC
This sequence comes from Manduca sexta, assembly GCF_014839805.1. Taxonomy (NCBI): domain Eukaryota; kingdom Metazoa; phylum Arthropoda; class Insecta; order Lepidoptera; family Sphingidae; genus Manduca; species Manduca sexta. The sequence continues at coordinate 19,457,740 of NC_051142.1, read as the reverse complement.
GATTCTCGCGTCTAAAGGCTTTTGTTGACTAGAAAAACTAAGGAAGGATCTTTGCTTATCTTTTTTCTAACTTGGACATTTGTAGTTATGCATTTTAAGCGACTACAAAAAGGAGGTTATAAATAATTTTATATAACAGGTATATGCTGGTTTTGGAGTCGGTGACTAACTGAAATAAAACATTATCTTCACATTGGTTCATGTATTTATCTAGCTTAAGTAGCAATTTTAATTACGTCACCGACTCCAAAATTGCTAACCAGTATAATATATCTGTTATGTAAAATTATTTTTCAGTGTTTAGTTGTTTTTGAAGGCGGATTTTCTTTGTTTTTAATGTAATACAAAATTTTCTTTTTAAGTATCAACGCAATAAAAAATTGCTACAGCTAAGAATCGAATCCTAGACTTCTTAAAACAAACTGCATTTGCCACTACACCAAACCTTTCA